>NC_025993.2:102571397-102653897 GCF_000442705.2 Elaeis guineensis | reverse complement strand
TCAAAGTTAAAACCTATATTTGATAAATTTACTTTAAGTTCAAACAAACTTTGGATGATTATTGACAGTCAAAAGACTGTATATGATAAAGCAAGATTTGGCTACAATACTCTAAGAAAACAAAAATCCTTCAAAAATATTTTTGTCAATGAATCCACAAGAAATTTGTCAAATGCTACTTGTTTTAGATGTGGTATGGTAGGGCATAAAGCATAGATATGTTCATCAAATAAATTTAATGGTAGAAAGATTAAGAAAATATGGGTTCCAAAAGGAACCATTTTGACTAACCTCAAAGGACCCAAGTTAGCTTGGGTACCTAAGGTTAAAATTTGATCTCATGTGTGTAGGTGTGTCTTGCATCTCAAGCAATAAAAAAGAAGTAGTATCTTGATAGTAGATGCTCAAGACACATGACAGGTGAAGAATCATAATTCATCATATTGGAAGCCAAGAATGGAGGGATGGTCACCTTTGGAGACAATAACAAAGGAAAAATTATTGGTATCGGTAACATTAGTATCACTCCCTTCACTTACATTGAAAATATTTTACTTGTAGATGGTCTTAATCATAACCTGTTAAGTATTAGTCAATTGTGTAATAAAAGTTATAAAATAATTTTTGAATCATCTATGTGTATTGTAACTAGTCCCACTGATGCTAGTACTAGATTCATTAGACATAGGCATGACAATATTTATATGATTGATTTGGATAATCTCTCTTTATAAAGCATGCAATGTCTTATAGCCATGAATGCTAAAATTAATGAGACTAGTTGGTTTTAGCACCGTAGGCTTGCACATATTAGTATGCATACACTTTCTAAAATTATTAAAAAGGATTTGATTTTTGGTTTACCAAAAATTAGTTTGAGACAAAATATGTGATGCATGCCAATTAGATAAATAAACAAAAATTTTCTTTAAATCTAAAAATATTGTTTCAACTTCTAAACCTCTAGAACTCTTATATATAGATTTATTTGGTCCTACAAGGATAATTAGTCTAGGAGAAAAAAGATAAAATTTTATAATCATTGATGATTTCTTGTGTTTTACTTGGATTTTATTTTTAGCTTCTAAGGATGAAGCATTTACTTCATTCTTTAAGTTTTGTTGAAAAGTTTTAAATAAAAAAAGTTTACCAATTATTTCTATTTGAAGTGATCATGGAACTAAATTTGAAAATAAAGATTTTAAAAAATTTTATGATTACAAAGGCATAGATCATAATTTTTCAGCATCTAGAATACCACAACAAAATAGAGTAGTTGAAAGAAAAAATAGAATACTAGAAGAAATGACACATACCATACTATGTGAAAGCAAGCTCCCAAAGTACTTTTGGGCAGAAATAATTAACACAGCGTGTTACATTTTAAACTGTGCTTTAATAAGATCAATTTTAAAGAAAACACCTTATGAACTATGGAAGGATAGAAAATCTAATATAAGTTATTTTCATGTTTTTGGTTGTCGGTGTTTTGTTCTGAATAATGGCAAAGATAGTTTAGGTAAATTTGATGCTAAATCTGATGAAGCTATCTTTTTTGGCTATTCCACTTCTAGTAAAGCCTTTAGAGTATTTAATAAAAGATCACTAGTAGTGAAAGAGTCAATTCATGTTATTTTTTATGAAACTAATGACCTTCCATCAAGGAAGAGAAAGGATGTTGATGATGCAGGTATCATAGAAGATGGAATGAAGGAGCTCACCTTAAATGACTCGGATCCATAAAACAAGGATCAGATGAATGAAAAATATGAGGATGAAAATATTAATGATTAGAACATTCAAGAGCAACCTTAAGACACAGGTTATCTTTCAAGGAAATGGAGGTATGTCTATAGTCACCCTAAAGAATTAATAATTGATGATCCAGCACAAGGTGTAAGAACTAGATCTTCACTTAGAGATGTTTGCAATTATGTAGCTTATGTTTCTCACTTAGAACCTAAAACAATAGATGAAGCTGAAAAAGATAATAACTAGATAATTATCATGTAAGAAGAATTAAATCAATTTGAAAAAAATAATGTATGGACACTAGTTGTAAGACCTAAAAATCATCCAATAATAGGAACCAAATGGGTATATAGAAACAAATTAGATGAAGATGAAAATGTTATAAGAAATAAAGCAAGATTAGTTGCTAAAAGATATAATCAACAAGAAAGAATTGATTTTGATAAAATTTTTGCTCCTATTGCTAGACTAGAAGCTATAAGAAAGCTACTTGCTTTTGCTTGCTTTATAAATTTTAATTTATTTCAAATAGATGTTAAGAGTGTTTTTCTAAATGGTTATATTACTAAAGATGTTTATGTTGAACAACTCCCTGATTTTGAAAATCATAAATTTTTAGATCATGTATTTAAATTAAACAAAGTATTATATGGATTAAAATAAGTTCTTAGAGCTTGGTATGAAAGATTAAGTAAAATTTTATTAGAAAATAATTTTCTAAGAGAAAAAGTTGACACTACTCTTTTTATAAAAAGAAAAGATAAAAAAATTTTAATCATATAAATATATGTTGATGACATTATATTTGGGTCTCAAAAATTTGTCAAGCTTATGCAAGGGGAGTTCGAGATGAGCATGATGGGAGAACTCACATTCTTCCTCGGACTCCAGATCAAATAAATGAAAAAAGGGATCTCCATCATCCAAAGTAAGTACACAAGAGAGCTATTAAAGAAATTTAAAATGGAGAGGTCAAAAATTGTAAGTATCCCTATGATCCCTTTCTGTAAATTAGAAAAAGATGAGCATGGTAAAAGTGTTGATACGAAACTTTATAGAGACATGATAGGATCTTTATTATATCTGACTGCAAGTAGATCTGATATAATGTTTAGTGTATGTATGTGTGCTAGATATCAATCAAATCCTAAAGAATCACACTTAAATGCTGTTAAAAAAAATTTTAGATACTTGAAAGGAACACAAAACTTAGGTCTTTAGTTTTCAAAACAATTATCTATGGACTTAATAGATTTTTCAGATGCTGACTTTGCTAGATGTAAACTTGATAGAAAAAGTACTAGTGGAACTTGCCAATTTTTAAAGATAAACTTAATCTCCTGATTTAGCAAGAAGCAAAATTCAATGACTTTGTCTACGGTCAAGATCGAATACATTGCAGCTGGAAGTTGCTGTGCTCAAATCTTATGGATTAAGCAACAGCTCATGGATTTTGGCATCGAACTTAAAAATATTCCCATAAAATATGATAACACTAGTGCCATCAATTTAACCAAAAATTCAATTCAATACTCTAGATCAAAATATATTAAAATTAGACATCATTTTATAAGAAAACATGTTCAAAATAATGATATAATGCTTGAATACATAAATACCAAAAATCAATTAGCTGACATTTTCACTAAAGTCCTTAATGAAAATAAATTTTGTGAATTTAGGAGAGAATTGGGCATCTTAAATCATTCTATTTGAATTTCTACCATAATTTTGCTTCCATAATTCTTCTAAAAATTTTTAATTTTATTATCCTAATTTTGGGAGCCATCTATTATTTTTTAAAGATTTTTCAAGAAATTTAAAAATTCTTCAATACTATTTAGAAATCTTTTTGGATTTTTTTTTGTTAAAATTTTCTGTCAAAAATCATATCAAAATTTACATAGACCCTCCATGACTTCTCAACTTGATGTGACTATTTTTTAAATTTTTTTTTGATTTTTTTTCTATTTAAATCATTTTTTTCATTGCCTGAAAGAGCCCTGAATGGGGCATCCCATAGGATATCCCATTCATACGGGTAGGTCACTTATAAGTGAGCCCATTCGATCATTTTTCAATAAAATAGAGAGTTGGGATGCCTCAAATCTCAAATCTTCTCCTCTCCCTCTCGTCCTCATCAAGAATCCACATCCTTGCTCTCCCAAAAACCTCAAAATCCCTCCAAACCAAAACTCATTCTTCTCAAATCTTTGATTCTCACGGCTCATTTTTGGTTTTCCCTAAATTTCCAAATTCTAGCCATCAAATCCGTGGGAAACCTCTCAAAAACCGACTTCTCCTCCTTGATTTCAGTTCAATCCAACCCTTCTCCACTCTCAAGATCATTTTCTACCTTTCTCTTGCATCATGGCCCCCAAGATGAGGCTGCCACAAAGGAGGAAGTCCATAAGATCCCTGGAGGCAGAGGAAAGAAGGAAAAAGATTACATAAAAGCCAACCCATACTTCACCTCCTATGACACCTAGTAAGATCTCCTTGTCTGCTAGAAAAGTTGCATTGGGTAGGAATGTAGATTTCAAAATTTAAGGCAAGATAAATTTTCTATTGGGGAGAAGATGGTTAGGCAAGGTTGGAAATTCTTTTTGAGTTTATCTGAACCAGTTTACAAAGATTTGATGAAGAAATTTTATTTCAATCTGTTTTTCACTGAGGAAGTCTTAAAATCCACTGTTAAGGGTGTTCAGATCATTTTAAATGCTCCAAGACTAGATAGATTGCTTCAAATACCCTGTGAAGGTAGTTGTTTGGATGAATTGCCTAAGAAAAAAGTTGGACTTAGGACCATACTTGAGAGGGTTGATGTGGAAGGTTTTCTAAAAATTGAAGCTAAAGATCTGAGTATGGAGATGAGACTGCTCCACCATATGGTTTCTAAAATTTTCTTTCTTAGAGGAGGGAGATATGATCTGATGACGGGGAGAGACATATGTCTCATGCATCATGTTGTTTCAGAGTCTCTCCTGAATCTTTCATTTTTGATGATTGATGCTATGAGGGAAGCCTTGAACAGGTCTAAGACTCCCTTGCCCTATGTATGGCCCTCCCAGTTATCTTTAGAGAGGATGGAGTCAGTTTTGCTAGAGAGGCTGTTTGTAGGCTGTCATATACTGACACCTACAACAACCACTCTCTTAGGAGGATGGGATTTGTGAGTGGATGGCCGGTGGGCCAAGAGTCGAGTTGCAGAGGAGGATAGTGATGAGGATGAGGAGCATGCTGATGGGAAGGGTCCTTCTTCTCCTGTGCCTAGGTCGAACCCAGCAGACCATCATGTTTTGGAGCCTGAGGTAGGACCCTCGGTTAGAGTACCCCTATTGAGCCGTACCATGCCTACTTCTAGATTGGGGGATGCTGATATGGGATCACTAGCTGAGAGAGTGGCAGAAATTTTATTTGTTCAACTACAGCGGTTTCAGGATTAGCTTCTTCAGTCTTACCAGTTCTAGCAGCAGCAGTTTCAGGATCAGATTATGTAGCAGCTCCACCTGTTTCAGCTGTATCAGGAGCAGATCCTTCAGCAGCTACAGCAGCAGCAGATACAGCAGCCACAATAGTATTAGCCTGCTTCTTCCACAGGATCTTTGACTTGGAGAGAGAGATCAGAAAGGTAGTGAATTTTCTCTCTTCCGACATGGGTACATCTACCTCATCTGCTCCTCAGGTGGATGACTTGGCTCGAGAGATAGAGAGACTTTACTTCCAGCTTCGTTCTTCTCTTGAGCTGATACGAGAAGATATCCGAGATTCCAGAGATTTTGTGACAGCTGATCTGGATGGACTCAGACTTACTGTGAGGGGTATCCTATCTCAGTTAGATGGTATTAGGACTCAACTTCAGTCTAGATCCTTTACATCTACTGAGCCTGCGTTCGTACAGTCCATTGCTTTTCGTCCTCCTGCATCCTCTTCTCGGACTAGACCCTTCGGCCATGGTCGAGGCTGATCATGTCTTCACCTATCTAGATCTTATGCTCGATGCTCTATCTCTCTGACTTTATTTTGTATTAGATTACTTAGTTATATTTTATAGATTGGATGTATGAGAGCTTTATGCTCTTTATGACTCTTGTAACCTCTATTTTGGTGTATATGAATGAGGTTGTTTCCTTTCTACTCATGTCTCTTTGGATGAATGTTTATTATCATATCCCTTTGGTTGTATGAATGTTTATTATTATATCTCTTTGGATGAATGAATGCTTAGTATCATTTCTTGTTGGATGGATGAATGTGGTATCATGCTCTATTTTCTTGATACTTGACTTAACACCATGAACATCCTACTCTTCTAGTTTATTCCTTTTGATAATGTCAAAAATGGAGAGAAATAATAGAACATAAAAATATATATATAACAATGATAAAGGGGGAGAAATAAAGATAAATGGAGAAAATAATGTATTTGAGGGAGAAATAATGATAAAGTGTGAAAATGGTGTAGTTCGTAAAATCTTTTGAAAATCTTTTGCTCTTTTTAAGCTTTTTAACAAGTTTTACTCTGATACAGTATTCTATACTAAATGGTAAAAGCTCTGATACTGTTTCACCCATTTTTTTTTTTAAAATAGCTCTGATACTGATTCATAATTCTTTTTTTTAAAAAAATTCTGATACATCCATTTTTACATTCATTTTGATACTATTTAAAAAATTACTCTAATCAACCTATTTATCTTAAATACTCTACTAATCTTACTTTTGCACTGATACCAAATTGACTCAATACATTCATTTTTTATTCTTATTCTAATTATCTCACTCTTACTTTAACATCAAGACAAGAAAAAAAAAGAGATATACCTTCTCATACCTATTGCTCTGCTACTAGAATCAAAAATTTTTTTTTTTATATACACTCTTTGTATAAGAAAGAGAGAGATTTATTTTCAAATAATCAAAATAATCTAATCCATACAAGAAAGAAGAGAATTTTGATTGAATAAGGATAATCTTTAGAAATTCTCTAATTCATTCATAAATTATTTGAGCTAAATGAGTTAATTCATTAAAGTTTGTATATCATGACCCTCTATGATTGAACTCTTGGCATAGTTTTTCTAGTGCTTCACAAATCCAAATTACTTGAGCTTTAAAAATATTTTTTATAAACACTCAAATATTTTGTCATCATCAAAAAGGAGGAGATTGTTGCTCCAAAAATTGATTTTGATGATCACAAATCATTTTAGGAGACTACTAATAAGTTTTTTATATTTGAAGATTATTTTTATGATATTTCAAGTAGTCCAAGAGATTGAGTTTAAAAAGTTTCATCAAATATGTCAAAAGTTGAAGTTTCAACAAGTTGATGAAGTTTTGAAGACTTTTGAGAGTGTCCAAACTGATTTAAATTTATTTGAGAGTGTTTGGATGAGTTTTGGTAAGTTTCGAATCTTAAATGCATGAAAAATTGGGTTAGAACATGATGGGACGACCCACCTGGATTATCTCCTTCTGTTAGGCAGCCGGTACGCAGTGTTTTGGGTCATGGCACGCTGTGGGACGACCCACCTAGGATGCTCCATATAATTGGGACGCCCCCCTGAGATCCTGAGACCAAAATAGAAAGTAAGACTTTTTGTCTGGCCAATTGAGACACCCCATTTCTGCGAGCACACGTAACGACTAGTTTTTTGTCCATTTTTGATACATTTAATATGCATCAAACGCACTCCAACGACTCTAAACTAACTCTAAGACATTCTCAAGGATGAATGGCAGCTATAAATACTCTATTCAAGTGAAAAATCATAAGATTTTGGCAAGTGAAAAATCATAAGATTTTGGCAAGCTCAAAGATTAAATCCGAAAAAAATTATTTTCAGCCCTAAAAGAGAGATTGAAGTATTTAAGCACCTCACCAATCACTCTCCAGCAATAAATCAAGTATGAAATTCATTGAGAGTATACAGCAAAGGCTTCCACCCCTTAAGTATTATATTTCTATTGCTTTTATTGTGTGTATTTAAGGAGTTTGTGTGTTGAAATTTGTATACTCTATTTTTCTCAAATAGTTTTTGGATGTTTGAGTTTTGGGAGATTCTAAAACTCGTTTGGGTTGATCTGAACTCTGAATCAGAGTATTAAGGGTTGGCTTGTATTCGAAAAATAAGTATTCTTGCTTGAAAGGAAAGGGTCGGAGGTGTTCAACGTGGTGTAATCTATTGTTATCCATTTAGTAGATTGAATTTTCAAATAGAAATTTGAAGAGTGGATGTAGGTGCAAGGTTGGCACCGAACCACTATAAATTTTTTATATTTGTTGTGCTTGCCTCTCTTCTCTTATTCTTTATGCTCATTACTTGCTTACTTCTTATTTATATTTGATTTTATTTCTATTATAAGTTGATACACTTCACTCTTCATCTTGTCACATTGCTTAAGTAGTTCAATCTTTAAAATTTCAAAAATACCCAATTCATCCCCCTCTTGGGTTCCATATCTGAGCAACACTTGCACTCTCGTTTATTGTATTGTATGGATGGATATATATATATATATATATATATATATATATATATATATATATATATATATATATATATATATATATATATATATATATATATATATATATATATATATATATATATATATATATATATATGTAGAAGTTAAAAGTTCAATAGGATGAGTACTAGTGAGCAATTGCATCAACTTTTCATGCTAATGGACATTCTATTGAACAGATGGTGTGGGGTTGGTGTGGATTACTCTCGATGGAGAAATAGGGGCGATCGCGAAAATAGAGGTCATGCACCAAGTGACTTTAGCAAAGGAGGGTGGACATGGGTGAGGATGACCTAGGGGGCTCTACGTCGTTCCTCTTGGACGTCCCACAAGATCTTGGATGTCGAGGTTGGTGGCTCCATCATTTCTTCACTAAGGTGCTTAAGTTTTTGAAGGATGAGATGGAAGAATCAAGGGAGAAATGGGAGAATGTAGCAATGCTAACCAAGAACCTCGCCCGAAGGGTGCCGCTAGAGTGGGTTGCAAAGGAGTTTAAGTTGAGGAGAAGGCTTCAAGGTGATGTGGAGCCTTTTTTCTAGCCAAGGACTATCAATTGCTCCGATTCAAATCAGAGGAGTTTGAAGCTAGATTGAAGGGTGGTCCATGGATCGTCATGGGACAGCTATTGGCCATTGAACTGTGAGTGCCAGACTTTGTATCAAGGATGGACATTGTGAAAAAGACAGTGGTGTGGTTGAGGTTCTCAAGCCTTTTAGTGGAGTATTGGAACACTCAATAGCTCTGGGGTATAGTGGAGGAGGTCAGGCGTCCGCTGGTGATCAATGAAGTTACTGACCAGCTCTAGAAGCTGGACTTTGCCAGGATCCTGGTGGAGATCGATTTTGCCCAACCGCTGAAGCCAGGAGTGTTAATTAGGGAGAAATGGAAGGTCTTTTGGCAGACCTTTGTTTATGAAAACTTGTCGTTGGTATGTTTTTGATGTGGACAAATCAGACATGTGGATGATAACTGTGGTTCTCTATCGACTGCCCTTCCAGTGGACTCCAAGAACTGGCCTCTTTGGTCAGAAAATTTGGTGGAGGCCTGCTCGACCCAGATGGATGGGGTGGTGGAACAAGGATTGGAGATAGGTGGGGTGGATGATGCCGTAGCTCGCCCTCAGTTGGGCCCTTGGGTTGTCATGTCGAAACTCTGACAGCCCAGGGCCTCTGAGACCACATCGCATGGGAAGGGGAAGTAGGGGCTCGGCCCTCTGGATCGGCTCTCAAATCTGCTCGGTCGGGGCCGCTTTCAAGACAATTAAGTCTGTTGGACTCTCTATTGGACTCAGAGCGATGGTAGAAACCATTGAAGGTGGCCCATCGATGGTCGCTAAACTAGTAGAAAGGATGGCATAGTGCAGGCAGATTGGCAGTTGACGAGTCCTCGACCCGATCTGGCTTAGGCTTCTCGATCCCGGTCAACTCAGAGCCGGGCGCGGATGAAGTGGAAGTGGGCTGTGAGGAGGGCCCATTCCTGTTGGTGGGCTCTGGGTTAGCCCATCCAAAGCAGGCTAGGAGTCCCATTACTGGGTGCCTGACTAGGCTGGATCTAAAGCCCATTCCACAAGCAGAGCTTGAGCCCATGCCCACCTTTCTTATCATTGTTGGGCCTGGCCTAGTTGCCTTACCATCTCTCGGGGTAGGTTGAAGGCCACACTTTCTTCCAATTCCCGCTTGGCCATTGGTCTACCATCGAAGAGTCGGGAGGACAATGGCTTAGTGCTCCTCCTAGCCTCATCAGAGATTGTACTACTAGAGCAGGGGATGATGGCATACGGCTTGGGGAGTGGGTGCTGCGGGCACGATTAGTCGATAGTCATATCCAATCTTAGCCAACCATCTTTGTCGTCCTCGTCACTGTGGCCTACCTACCCTCTCTTGGTTGGGGATCTGGGGTGTTCTAGGCTAGGTGCAATCGAAAAAGAGTAGGGGAACCAGGGGGTAGTTGGGAGGCAGCACGACTACCCCCTAATCGTGATTCCTCTTCTATTGAACCGAAGCATGGGGGTTGGGAAGGAAAGTGTTGGGGGTGGTTGTGGGCTGGTCCATACAGAAGCCAATTTGTATAAGGAGGTAGTAGGCCGTGTAAGGGCCACTGTGATGAACAATGAGAGACATACAAGGAGTGAGGCCGAGCCACTGGGCCAAACTAATGATTCCAAGGGGTTTGACTTAAGGAAGCCATCACCATCAGTTGATCTGGCATGATGAAGATCTTGTCATAGAATGTTAGGGAGGCTGGGAAGCCTTTCTTTATTTCTACTTATAGAAGATTGATGCAATTACATAGCCCTAACCTGTGCATTTTGCTTGAGAGTTGCTTGGCAGGGAGGAGCCTTGAGCGAGCCTGTCGCCACTTTCTGACTTTATGGGATTTTTGTTAGGAAATACCATCGCATGGCGATCTGGTATGCATGCAGAGATTTCAAAAATTTTTCAATACATAGTGAAAGAAAATTTTAAAACTTTTCAACATCATTCTAAGATAATCATGTAACATAATGTATCAACATTATGCCAGGACAATCTTATATCATAACGATGTTAAAATAAATCTTTAATTAGATCTAATCTAATCAAGTATGCATATAGAGATCATATCTCAACACAAAGTAAGGTATTATCATATGTACAAGATTAAGATTCAAGCAAAAATAAAAATCTAATTTTTATCTTTACATGAATTGATCTTCACTGTGATCTGATGATCTTATTAGGTTATGGTGGTGTAGCAGAATACCTAGATGTTTAAAATTTTATTCAAAACATCCTAGCACACCAAAATTCTAATGCCCAGGACACCTTGATAATAACAATCAAAGCATAATCTAATAATAAGTAATAGAAAGCATACCTATTAAATTTTGATTTGGTAATGATTAATTTTTATGAGGTGTCTAAGCATTCGCCTTCCAACGGTGATCCATACAGGAACTAGTTCAAAGAAACACTCCTACCAAACCCAAATGTCGGACCCAAGTTCACCCTGACTCGATTTGATCAAACCACTTTTCGAACCTAGCTCGAACCTTTTTTTCACTTCTTGGCTACTTGACTAGCCTTTTTAGGACCCTCTAGAGCCTTGTCCTAAACCTAATTAGACTTGTATTAGGCTAGGAAGGCTTGTTATAAAAGACTAAGGATGTAGGAAGAGAGGGAGAGGAGTTTTGTCTTAACAAGACAAGATAGGCTGATTTCTCCAGATGACTTCCTCCTATCTGCCGCCCTCTTTTTATAGTTGAAGAGAGGGCACTACAAGCAACCCTATGCTCATCCCAACCACCTCACAAAAAGGTATATTAGAAAAATTAAGAGACTTATAAGATAAGGTCTCTTCGGGATGAAACGTTGGTTCGCAGTCTTTCCCACGTGTGTGCCACTGGAGAGATGCATTTGGCTCCCCATCATAAATCAGATGTTTTCTAGATTTTGCCATGTGGTAGGGAAGCCACATTTAATTTAAATCCACACCAAGACCCCTTTGATAAGTGCCTCCTTCTGCCTTAAAGCAGAAGGACACTTATTATACCTCTTCACACGAGAAACAAAATTTTCATGCGCATGCATTGGTTTCTTTCCTCTTCCATGCTATATCAAGCCACCACATGCCTTAAAACTTATACTAGACTGATAGAGGGTTGGATTAGCTTCTACATGAATCTAGAAGGATTCTACAAGTCTCTCCACGCCAAGATAAAGCTGTGCCCAACAAATTGTGCTCCAATGCTAAGATAGAGTCCATTGCCCCTTGGACTCTATCATATCAATGCCAAAAGGGGCCATGTGGCACCATCTAATGGTTGCCTACATTAGAGGTTAACCCAAATTAATGTCCAATTAATTTGGTTCATAAATTAAATCAGATTTGAACTGAATTCGATCCAAAAGTAGGAGCTAGGGTTAGCCACATATGCTAGCATGCTCACCAGCTAACCAATTAGATCAATTGATCCAATCAACCTCATCAAATCAACTCTTTGACCAATTCTCTTATGTGCATGATCCATTGGGCTCTACATCTAGATAGCAGTAGGTCCAGGTGCATCTTGACCTAATTCGATTAGATCTATTCTTAATCGATTAAGGTCTAATTCATGCCGATCCAAATTCAGTAATTAGAAAATCTTCTAATTAAAGAATGAATAAAAATTATTAATTTATTTAAATCTACAAATCAAGATTGACGTCTAGTAACATATCATGACTATCCAGAAGATATAAAATTTGATAGAAATATCAAATATATCCTTCAGTGGTAAATTATCGTGTAATTCAATCCTTCAATCATCTTGTATCCCGAATATATTTATGAGTATGAATTTATGTCAAACTCAAATATAAATTCTTATCGATTCTTCATTAATCAGTGATAACTCTAATGAAATATTAGAAATCCTATCTAATCTTCATTCTGCTTTGGCTAAAGATTTTTCGAGTTATCTAGAGATGAGAATACATAGGATGTCATCTCTTTTTACTAGTTTGTTGACCTACTCACAACCTCCATACACACTCCACCATATCCAGGATATCCTGCTCATGACTTAATGCCATGATTGAGTATGAACCAAAATATGGATTCATGTGCACAAAGTTTCATAGTGGTCTCAGGTCTAAGGATCACTTGCACAATTCTCATTTAGAGAACCATCTTTTGACATGCATGTAAGGCTCCATAAGATATTCTCTGTCGATGAATTAATTAAGTGAACTCATTCTTTAATGAGCACCTACATCATTGTATTAGTGTCTCTACACAAGTGGCCAGTGAGATCAGCCACCTTCTTCGTCGAGCATACGTAAGATGTGCCAGTCTATCCGGAACATTGATCCTTGACTCAATACTCTCACAATCAGGAATGTTTAAGATTAGAGTTTTAGATCTCATAGGCATGACCCATTCATGTCCCCTAAAATTATTATCCTAATCTTTGGGGTTCATCATAATCTTTAACATAGAAAGATATAACTGAAATGATGAATCATAATGCCTCATTTTATTAATATCAAAATAAATATCATTACATGAATTAGAAGAAGATATAGAAAAATCCCATCACACCACCCTTATGATTAGCTTGTAGGGCACTTATTTTTTCATACAGAAAAATGATAGAGGGTACGTGCTATGGACGATTGTGACTTTCTTTTATTGTCCCATTGGAATGAAAACATGATTTGAACAATTGTTGAAGTCCTATTAGGTTAAGATGTAGTTAGCTTTTTTTGATCTAGACTTGACTTGGACTTGATTCAAATCCAAAATTTTCAAGTTGGGGCCTAGTTATATATAGACCGACCCACCACAAATGATCTATTGGATCAAAAATTTTGATTATGGACCTAATTCGATCTGATCCAATCTTCTATTAGATTGGGTTTGAATCTGACATTAGGATCCGATCAAGAAATAGGTTACTTATAACCAGATCTAATCATTGGACTTAAAATCTTCCATCTAAAAACCCTTCCCACCAAGAAATTTTTTGCATGCACCTGATTCAAGTGGACCAAGGAAAATCCTGGAGCACATGCACGGTGGAGAATGTACAATCAGGAATTGGTGAAATACAAGGGATGGTGTGGTGTGTTATCCACCATGGGATCTTGGACCATCAAAATTAAACCTTCCCACCACCTAAGCAAATAAAACACCCAACCCCCGCACTTCTTCTCGCATACCATGAAAGGTATATCTTCTCGCCTTCTTCTTCTGTTGTTCTTCTAGGCGACGGCGTTTAAGGTTAGGGATTGGCTGATTGAGACGACCACGTCCGACGAGGTGAGTGGCAATTAATCAGCGGAAGAGGAGAGAAACAGCGGCGTCGGTGTCGAGACAACATGGGCGTGCGGTGAGCCGGCGACAGCAAGCTTTGGAGCTTGTGAGTTCCTCCTTCCTCAATGCTTTTTTTTTTTTTTTTTTTTTTTTTGAGTTTTCTCTCTGAGACGGGGACAGGGTTGGAGTTGGGGGGGCATAGAGGAGGCAGAACCGTTGGGGGGGACGGGGAGGGTGCGGAGGAGGTGGGACTGCCCAAGGGGTTACGCCGTGAAGGAGGCTGGAGCCATGGGAGTGAGGAGTTGTTCTCCATCGCCGCTGCATGTCCTACCATCCTGAGATCTCTGACTCCACCCCACGAATACGATGGAAGCCCTTCCCGGCTCCCTTTGGCTCTGGCCCACAAATATGATGGAGGCCCTTCTCGGCTCCTGCTGGTCCCGGACTCCTCACTCCCGTGAGGTTCAAGGTTTGGGACCTTACAGAGAGTAGGCCAATTTCAGCAGGTTCAAGATTTGGCCCTACAAACCACGTAAAGCAGAAGCAGAAGGTCACCACAAGGTAGACAAAACATGCATGATCTCCAGAAACTAAACATATATCTTCTATGATTTCATAATGCTCATTGGAAGAATAAATTTTAGTCAGCAAAGGAAAGTAATCAAATCATTCTTCGCACCTTACGAGGCCACTTGGAGAAAGCAGATCCCCAGCCAATTTTCTTCATTTGGGGTGTTGAGTACTCTTCAAAAGTATAATGCAACAAAAATAACAAAAATCAGTCTATTAGGTATTAGACCAAGAGTAACATAAAAAGTGCCAATAAGCATAAATTTAACAAAGACACCTGAATATTTTAAACAATTCATCAATCTCTGAATCTCCTGAGAATAATGGTTTCTGATCCACCATTTCAAAGAAAATATAGCAACTGACCACACATCAATAGGGGTGGAGTAATGCCAGGATCCAAGAAGGATTTTGGTGCCCTGTACCAGAGTGTCACTACCTCATGAATAACCACCTATATAAGACACCTTTCATGCATAAGGTAGAAATGTTATTTATCATAAACGATCAATTTTCCATTGTCATTGTGATTGACAACATCATTTCAATTGGATGCAAGTTTATTTGCACGAAACCAGTATATCTGTTAGATTATAACCAATTTTTGCATTGGCTTTTGTTTGGGGTAGACCCCAGCTGAGGATGAACTAGAGGTATGGGATAGAGAAACATAAAATGATAGGGAGGGGAAGTTCATCCACTCGGAAAGATTCTAATCAAACCAGAAGCTCTCAACATCACAATTTTAGGTGTTTTATGAATTTTCAATACATAACCAAACATGAAGTTGGCAAATACTTATATTGCAATGTTAAGATATATACAAAAGCATAAAGCCCCATGTCACGCCCCCGACCCGAGATTTTGAATCGAGGGTCATGGCAACCGCCGCATACTCATAGAAAACTCTTCCCATAAGCATGCAAGGCATCTTATCATACTATCCTAAAACAACAGCGGAATAATTAGTCAATAATTTAAATCTAAAATATAACGATCTAAATTTTTTCTTTAATATCTTAATAAATTCAACAATGATTCATAGGTCTTACACCAAATTCAATAAGACTTTCAACCTAAATAAAAGTATAAGGATTTTGCTTCTGATCACTCTTCCATTCATATCTTGTATCATCTTAATTCCTCAACATCTGTAAAAACAGTAAAATAAGAGGTAATGAGCTAGACAGCCCAGTAAGCAATGATCACTTCTCAACAGATTTTATCAGGCATATAACTAAATAATCATTTATAGAAAATAAGCATATAGAGTTCATCAATTCGAAATCAATTTCAATTATGCAATATAATTCATACCAAATTCATTTCTTTTTCGAAAATTCAAGTTTCTTTCGGGATTTCAATTTCTTTTGTTCTTCAATTTCTTTTCGTCAACCATGAGCTATGACCATATTTTCCCTGTGGCAGGGTCATAATACCGCGTATCTGCTTGCGGTAGGCTGCGAATCATCTGGCAGCCATGTCCTTTGGAACTGCTGGTCTCGCTGGCGGTTTGTCGCTGGTCTCTCTGGCGACATGTCGCTGGTCTCGCTGGCGACATAAACCCTCAGGACAATCAATTGCCAACGTATATGCCCCCATTGGCAGGGTCCTTTACATAGTCAGGTTGTCAGTTCTTATTGTTTCTTATATCATAATTCTTCATAAATCATGTTTCATATTCTAATTTCGATAATAAAATATATAATCATGTAGTATCGAAATCAATCAATATAATGCATCATGAAATCAATATGTTCAATCATGCTTCATCATAACATTTCAAATAAGATATTTTCATAACAAAATATCATTCATCCAATTCATGCATCGTTTCACAAATCATGTCAGAAGAATACATTATAATTTGCTGATAAATCTAGAAAAAATGAAACATTACTTACCTCAAACGTATTCCAATAAATCCACATAATTCTATAAATTTTTTTCCAAAATTCTGTTCGTAGATCATATCGTGATATCTCATGATCAAACATCCACAATCCTATACAGAATCAATTTCAATAATTAGAAAGAATACGAATACCATATTTCAACAGTTTAGATTGGTCCGATCATCTAAGTTCATCTAATCAAAATCTAATTAGGACCTAAACGATCCAAAGTTTGACTATCAGATCAAATCGGATTCGAAGTGATAGGACCGAAGTTTCTTCATCAATTTCATAAAATCAAGTAGAGAGAGAAAGTCCAATTCTAGAGAGAGAAAATACTAGTTCAGGTTGAAGAGAGAGAGGGAAGAGAGAGAAACTCTCTTTCTCATATTTTATTATTTATATCATTATTTATTAATTAATTTAATAATTTTTCTTTTCTTTTCTTTTCTTTTCTTTTCTTTTCTTTTTTCTTTTCTTTTTCTTCTTTCTTTTTTTTCTTTTTCTTCATGGAAGAGAGAGGAGAGAAAATCCTATTTATTATTATATTATTATTATTATTTTATTTTTCTTCTTTTTTTTTTTCTCTTTTTTTTTTCCTTTTCCTTTTTTTCTTTTTCTTTTTCTTCTTTTTCTTTTCTTTTTCTTTTCTTTTCCTTCTTCTTTTCTTTTTCTTTTCCTTCTTCTTCTTCTTCTTCTTCTTTTCTTCTTCTCCCGTGGACTTGTTTTGGGCTGAAACAGGGGACCTTGAGGTCCCCTCGTTGGGTGGCCGGCCGGCGGCGTGAGACGGCCGTCGGCAGGAGGAGAGGCGATCCACGGTAAGAGGAGGCCAAACCGGTGGTCGACGGTGACCACCGGTGACGGAAAAATGACAAAAAAAGAAGATTTTTCCGCAACAAAATCCGGCGACTTCGGTCGCCGGCGAGCGTGCACATCGGCACGAGAAGGAAGGGGGAGGAGAGAGGAAGGGGAGGAAGCTTACCTCCGACGCCGGCGAGGTTTTTCCGGCGAGAAATTGGATGGCACAAGGATGGGTCTCCGTGAGGAAATTTCCGATGATTGCCACCGTTTTGCCCCGAGATTCTTTGGTAGGAAGAAGGGAGAAGGGTCTCCCCTTTAAATAGAACCAAAGGAGAGGAGTTTGACTCCTCTCCGGTGAGGTTTCCGACTCCGATTAGGAGCCGGTCGGGAGAAGAAGACTCCCTGTGGGAGTCTTCATCAATTTTTTTTTTTGGGGCTGCTGGGCTATCACACCCCATGATTCTGCAAACCATCCAAATGCACCCCAAAAAAGTAATGAATCTAGCTGTTACCATGGCTCCACCACAAGCCTGATATGGATTTATGTCATGCATTGGTTCATGCCACTATACTTGTATCAGATTTATATAGTTCATAAGCTTTTATATAGAATCATTACCAAAAAAAAAAAAAAAAGAAGGAAAGAAAAGGCCGACACAATCTTCTCTCATACTAGTTGAAATTCAACCATTTTGCTCAAAGTAAAGAAATTCTAAGTATGTTCCAAATTGGACATTATTGAAGAAATAGGCATAGTTTTGGATAAAGTCTTTTTCTCTCTTCTTTTTGTTAATTTTAGCTTTCTTGTTATCACCATTTCCTCTCAAGCATGCTTTTTTTCAAATACTGTTCTTATATATATATTTAATAGGAGGAGGAATAAAGTCTTCGTTGTCACCATTTAGGGATATTAAATACAATGGATAAAAGCTGGATTGATTGGTCAAGTAGAGTATCACTTGTGTATATTGATGGGGTTGAAAAGTTCCTCAACTTTGCATTGCTAATAAGGGTCCTAATGCAAGCATTCATTGTCCATGTAGAAAATGTGTTAATCGTTACTTTGTGAAATGAAATGTTGCAAAGGAACATATAATTGTAAATGAATTTCTCACGAAGTATAAGATTTGGATCAATCATGGGGAGCCTTATGTTTCTCCGCATGTTCTTTCACAACAAAATGAAAATAGGCCAAGAGAAGGTGTGCGAGATGATATGGTTGAGATGGTACATGAAGGTTATAGAATTCCAATTTCACATGATGATCCAATAGAAACTAATCATAATGAAGGGCCTAATGATGAAACTAAGAACTTTTTTTGACTTCTTGAAGATGCAGAGTGTGAACTATACCTAGGGTGGACTAAATTTAAAAAACTTTCATTTATTGTTAGGTTATTGCATTTGAAAGTATTGTCTGGGTGGATAGACAGGAGTGTAACAATGTTATTGGAGTTGTTAAGTGATGCATTTCCTGAAGGAGTACAACTACCAAGGGATTACTATGATACCAATAAGATTACCACAAATTTGGGTTTCATTTATAAGACATGAGATGCATATCCAAATAATTGTATGTTGTTTAGAGGTGAGGATGAGGGGTGTTCAAAATGTGAAATCAGTGGAAGTTCTAGATACAAAGAATTTGATGGAGATTCAAGTCAAATGAGCAATAAGGCTACCAAAATTGCTGCAAAACAAGTGCCATACTTTTTTTTGAAATTGAGATTACAGAGGTTGTTTATGTCATCAAAAACTACTAGTTTCATTAGATGGCATGTAAAGAAATGAGTTGATGATGGTGTCTTATGACATCCTGTAGATTCTCAAGCCTGAAAAATTTTTGATAAAAAAAATCCACAGTTTGCTAGTGATTGTCGAAATGCAAGACTTGGTTTAGCGACAGATGGGTTTAATCCCTTCAAATCCATATCAATAGCATATAGTACCTGGCCTATTGTCCTTATGCAGTATAATTTACCTCCATGGATGTGTATGAAACAACCATACTTCATTTTATCGGTGCTTATTGATGGGCCAAAAGGATCTGAAAATAAGATTGATGTGTATTTACAACCATTAGTTGAAGAGTTGAAGGAACTGTGGAAAGGTGTACCCACTTATGATGCATGCTCTAAAAGGATATTTCAACTCCATGCTGCATTATTATGGATAATTAGTGATTTTCCTGCATATGCTAATTTATCTGGATGGAGCACAAAAAGTGAACTTGCTGGTCCCTGTTGTAATAATGAAACTCGATCACAAGGGTTGTCAAATGGCAAAAAGTTGTGTTATATGGGATATTGTTGCTGGTTAGGCAATACTCATAAATTTCGAAAGGATAAAGTCTCTTTTAATGGTAAGAGAAAAGTAGCAGGTAGACCTATTTACTTATCAGGATCAAATGTTGTCAGACAATTAGAGAATGTACTCACAGAATATGATAAAGAAGTTCTTAAAAGCAAAAAAGAGAAGAGCGGTATCATGACAAAAGGAGAAGCCCAGATTGGAAGAAAAAAAGTATTTTTTTTGAATTGTCTTATTGAGAGCACAATTTAATATATCACAATCTTGATGTCATGCATATCAAGAAAAATATTTGTGATAATGTGCTTTGGATATTGTTGGGACATGCAAAAAAATCAAAGGACAATTTGAAAGCTCGATGTGATCTTAAAGAGATGGGTATTAGGAAGGCATTACACCCACAACCAAGAGGGTTCGGCAAAATATATCTACCCTCCGCATGTTTTACAATGACCAAGGAGAACAAAGATATATTCTTTAGAGTGCTAAAGACTATTAAAGTGCTTGATGGATATGCATCCAATATAAGTCGATGCGTGCATCCAAAAGAATGAACTATTTGAGATTTAAAGAGTCACAACAATCACATATTAATGCAGCAATTACTTTCTCCGACAATTCCTAGAGCATTACCCAAGAATGTTGTTGAACCATTGATTGAATTGAGTAATTTTTTTTAGGCAATTATGCTCCAAGGTGAACAAGATGATTGATTTTGAGTATATCCAAGATCATATTGCTCTTACACTTTATCATCTTGAAAAGATATTTCCACCATCTTTCTTTGATGTGATGGAACATTTGCCTATACATTTAGTTGATGAAGCAATTCTCGTTAGAGCAATTCAATTTTGGTGGATGCATCCGATTGAGAGGTATGTCCAAAATGATAGTAATTGAATTAAATCAATTTTTTTCTATTATTTGTCAGCATGTTGGTCATCTTGAATAATATTGCAGGTATTTACTTACACAAATGCTACGTGCGTAATCGAGCCCATCCAGAAGGCAGTATAGCCAAAGGATACTTGATGGAAGAATGCATGCATTTCTGTTCAATATATCTGAATGATATGGAAACTAAGTCAAATCGAGAAAGCAAGAATGATGATGGTGGTGGTGTATCTGTTCACGCTATTGGGAAAGGATTGCAGATACGTCTTGATAGAATTACACTGGAACAAGCCCATCGATATGTCATGCATAACATTGACAAAGTTGCTCCATTTCGAATGTAAATTAACCTAAAACCTACATTAAGTATTTTTTTTTATTTTTTAATAATAATATAATCAATATATTATAATTTATAGGAAGCACAAGGAATATTTGAGAAGGCAAGTTCCTCGTACAGCAGCAAATCAAATTAAAAAGATTCGTATGGAAACATTTCACATATGGTTTCAGAATCATGTAAGTAATTGCTATAGACTATTTTTGGTTGCTTGTGTTCATAATTTTCTTTTTTTGCACTATGTAGAATTTTAATATTTTTTTTTCACACATTGCAAATTAGGTGAGGAATTCTAACATCAAATATGATGATGAGATCGAACACCTTGCTCGAGGTCCGGATGAATTTGGCCGAAGTTATAGTGGATATATCATAAATGGCTTTCAATTTCGCAAATTAGATAAGGACAATAGAAGAACAACTCAAAATCATGGTGTTGTTGTCAAAGCAAATAGAAGTGCTGGTGATATAACTTATTATAGAAGGTTGACTGATGTTATCAAGATTCAGTACATGAATGATATTCAATTTACTTTGTTCAAGTGTGACTGGGTTGATGAAAAATTTGGGAAAATGGAAGATGAATTTAAGTTGACACTTGTAAACTTCAGTTATTTATTATATCCACATAACAAAGAGACGGATGAGCCACTCATCTTAGCTACTCAAGCAGAACAAGTATGCTAAGTTCAAGATCCTATACAACCAGAATGGCATGTTGTTATGAAGATGGCAGTTAGGGATCTTTTTGATATGTATTCGAAGGACTCATCCAAAAATATAAGATCAGTACCTCACGTTGAGCCATTTAGTAAACAACAGTTGGATGAAAACATAGCCTTGCATGATAATAATGTTCTTTGGGTTAGGGAAGGAATTGATGGTATAATAGTGGATGATGAACAACAAAATGACAATGATGTTGAGATGACTGATTGTGAATGAAAATTTGTATAACTTTTTAGCATTTGTTGATGATTGTTAATGAAACTTGATGAATGGATTGTCATTTATCAAATTATTAATGTTATGTAATCTGTTCTTTTTATTATAATGTGTCTACTTGTAAATATTATATGTTTCTCGAAAATTAATTTTTTTTGGCAAGATTCAGTATGGCACCAAAAAGGGCACGCGACCTATCTATGAGTATAGATTACAAGCCACTAGCACACTATCTACATCGACATAGCCATCGCAATCACCACAAGAATTGCGCTTTTAGGTTTCTACATGACAACTTTCTCGATCAGTTCAACCAACAAGCCCTGATTCATCTCCTAGTGTGCATAACTCAGATCCTTCAGGTATAAACATTAATTAAATATATACTAATAGTGCTTTATTTTACAATCTATGTTATTATTAAATTTTTATTTAAATATAACTATTTTATAAGGGGGATCAACGAGTGAGTCCACTCAAAGCAAGAGAGATCGAGACCCTGCCACTAGCATTAGTACTTGGGGTACAGGGGAGAGGCTTCATTTGACATTTGATGAACATATGTAGCCAAATGGTCCGAATGCCAATAAGTTTAAGACTCAGCTAGGGATTATTGCAAAGAATGGGCATCATGTGCCACTTACATATGCTAAGTGGACAGATATGTTAGAGGATGCTTTAAATTACATTTGGAAAGATGTGCAAGTAAGTATAATTTAAATTTTTATATACACGCCATGCTATTTTATTCTTATATGGTTGTCCTATTGTAGGATAATGCAAATGCACCAGATGAGTACCAGAGTGTTTGTTTAAAAATTGTTGGATTGTTGTGGAAGAATTGGAAGCATATTATCAAGCGTGATTTCTATAACAAGTATGACAATAATGCTAATCGATTAGCAAATTATCCTCCGCGGGTTGATTCAGATCAATGGAAAGTGCTTGTTCAGCATTGGAGTTAAGAAAACATCGAGGTATACGAAATCATGCATGATGTATTTAGTTGTCTTGTATTTTATTTGTAATGTGATTTATTTGAATCATATATTTAATCTTGCAGGCACAGGCAAAGAAAAATAAGGACAAACGAAGCATGAGTGGAGGACACCATAGGACAGGAAGAACATCTTTTAATCTTATTAGAGATGCCATGAGAAAATTATGTTACAATTGAAAAGCTTGCATATCACTTTTATTTTTTTCTAATTAAATATCTTACTATTTTTCTAGATGCAAGCATAAGATGAAGGCACGGATCGGTTGAGTGTGTTTATTAAAACACATACCTCTAAGAAGGATGAGATAGAGGGTGAGACAAGGGTGATAATTGTAAATGCACTTTTTTTTGTGCTCTTTTTTCTGTATATCCTAATGTTCGATAGATTCATTAAGATAGGAATAACAATTCCATTGGAAATACTTTCTGTGCCCTTTTTTCTTTCTTTTCTAATTTTTATTTTTCCAAGTATATTAATATGAGATCTGAACCATAGATACATAATCTTTGTTTAACACTTGTTTAAAATCTTGGATTAGGATGAAATGTTGCATAGGCTTCACCAACTGCTCGAGTTAGAGTGTACATCGAAAATGAGGGAACATATTTATTTAAATGTCATAGGACCAGATCATCATGGGCGAGCTCGTACATGGGGCGTTGGTGTCACTCCACGAGATTTAAAATGCCAAGTAGCACAAGTGGAGTCACAAAGGTAGATGGACTCCTTTCGTACATAGATCCATGATGAGATTCATGATGAGCTTTAATAGAAGCTTCGTGATGAGCTTCGACAGGAGCTTCGTGAAGATCTTCATGGTGATATTATTAATGAGCTTCGTAATGAGATTTGCCAAGAGTTTGTAGGACTTCTCAATAGTGGTTGAGGTCAAGTAAATTTGGGAGACCATCATACTATACCTTCTAGTATTGGACAGATAAAAAAATAAATAATATATTTTTGACATATTATATTTATAAAAGATAAATTTACATAAAAATAATATTTTAATGTGGTACTTTGTAGGTTTCAGATGTTAGATGTATGTCCTAGAAGCCAATCTTGACTGGCGGATACTATAATTCAAAGATATATTTTGTACTTGTCGGGTAGTGTTTATTATCAATAATGTTGTATGTGTCCATGATTTATCTTAAAAATTAATAAAGATGATTTTGTGTATTTTCAAAGTGTTGAGAATTTAAGACATACATCATTAGTAGTTAATTTCTAAATGCTCCTTATCAGAGGATCATCACAGAGGATTGTGGTCGATCTAGCTAGATTGGGCACGGATCACCTCCCTTCTGGACAGATAAATCTTGAGTCTGTAGTATGAAAATACTGAGATGAGAGTACAGGTGATTGTTAGAGAATAACTTGCATTGCGTGTGATCGATATAAGAAACTACTTGAATATCTAGTCACTCATTAATGGTTTTCTCGATGCTACAGTGGTGTGACTGATCCTTTGACCTGCGGTGTGTTGGCTATTTACAGCGAGGCTACTTAGTTTGACTGCACATTCTCTTGGTTATTAGCCATTCGAGTTCTTGATGTGTATATTGGCTATAGTAGTTTCAGGTTCGCTGTTTGGAGTAGGATGTATTTAGATAGAATCTATCGATCTTGGTAAAAAAGAGTAGTCCTATGCGATTCGTGAGACTGAGTTCAAAAAATTTCTGACCAGAGTAACTGTGAATATTGGAAAGGAGTTTCTATGAGATTCACAAATAAACTTGAGTCAATTCAATCTGGCATATGACCGACGATGGAGTTTGACGAGTTCTTCATGACCTTCGTCAAGTTGGAACTCACGATAGAGAGACTGTATTATATGATAACTCTATTCTACTAGATTATTACTACATGCTACTAGACATCACTGATAGATCATGAGAACTCACTAGGATCATTTTTGGATCAACGATCCTTGTTGGATGAGTTGAAATCATTTCAATCCATCAAAAGAAGTTTTGATGATATTATGATGGAGATCACGGTATATCTTACTACCAGATAGAATAAAATCTGAGGAGTCACACACAAAAAAAATATGACCTGATCAATGACTTGGATCGTATTCAAATTATCAATTACATTGATGGTTTAAATTTTAAAAACTGCTAATTTGTAAGTGTTACAGATGTAGCAACTGCTAATTGTTAGGAAAGGGACTTAATTACAAGTGTTGCAATATAATTGGACCTGATTAAATTATGGATCAAGTCTTAATTAATTTAAATTAGATTTAATTTAATTAGATTTGATTTAATTTAAAGCTAATTAGATTTAATTATCTAAATTAAATTTAGATTTCAATCTTGATTGGATCAGATTTGATAGCCTTTCGAATTTGATTCGAATCGGACTCAAATTGGACTCGATTTGAACCCAGACTGAACCCAAGTAGACCTGACCACCTAAGCCTACTTTTACTGGGCTTCTCTCTCTTGTTTCACACCTAAAAAGGAGGGAGGGATGAATGAAGATGCACCCCATTTTTCTTGCACACGTGAAGGGTGAGAGGAGGTGCCAATAGTTGGCGCCCCTCCTTTCTGGGAGTCTCTCTCATCAAGAACTCTACTTGCCTTTTGAATTTGATTCAAAAAAAAAGTAGATCAGATCCTTATCAAAGGTGGGGCATTGGGAATATTTTGGTGTGACAAAAAAAAAGAGAAAGGTGGGGCGTGTGGTATAGATGCACTAGGTTTCTTCCTTGCCACACCTCCTCCTCTCCATTGCCCTTTGGCCCTTTCCAAATATGGATAAGACCTGATTCAAATTTGATTTGAATCAGCTTCTTATCTGGCATGAAAGGAAACTAATTTTTGTGCGACGAAAATGAGGAGAAAGAGGTGGGGTGTGTGCTAATTAAAAGGTATGATCCTTTCTTGCCGCCTACTCTCTTCTAACGCCTACCTTCTTCCTTTTTCCTTTCACATCCACACCTAATGTCTGATGAGATCAGATCTGAAAGAGAGGAAGAAATAAGAGAGAGAGAGAGGAAGAGAAGAAGAGGGGTCTTCTTCCTCTTCTTGGTGGTCCAGATCAGATCCTTTTAGTTTAGCATGAACGGTTCATGTTGTTGCCCTGATTCTTCAAAATATTGAAGAAGGATTTCAGATCCAAAGTTGAGCGAGGCCTACAAGGTGCTAGCATATTGGTGGCCTCGATGCTTCGATCGGACATCTCCATATTGATTCCAGCAAAGGTCAAATACTTGCACGGCTCAGATGTAAACCTTGGATATCCGCAAGATCCGATCAGGTATGGAGATTCGATCTCCTGTTCATCCTTTTTCTTTTTGTTTCTTATTTTCAGATGTCAGATTTTCGGTAACATGTTTGTATCAAGATCTAGTGCATGGTTTTTAGATCCGATCTGGTATGTGATTTAAATTAAAAAAATTTTAATTTATTTTATTTCTATTGCACACATAAACTATTTATGAAAATTTTTAAAAACACATATACGAAACCACTACACAAACTAACACCAGATGCTTTAAGTGCACATCATACTCGCATAGATGATAGGACTACTCCATGAGACATGGATGATCAACTTTGATAGTTTAAGGTGAAATTAAGTAAATTTTAAAGATCAATATTATTATTTTTCATTCTAATTAAAGTTTTTTTTTATTTTTCTAAGCTTAATGGTGGACAACAGATGGACAATCAGGGATCTACATTTGATTTTGTTTTTTTTATTCTCTATTTTAAAGACAGAGGAGAATGTATAACTTATGTTAAATTTAGTTGGATCTTTACTTTATTTATGTGTTTATGCAAAAATATTTGGTTGGATCATTATGTTTTGATTCAATGCATATTTTGATTAATAAGATTAGATATATGGATTATGTATATGTTGATGGTAGGTACATAGGTACAAAAAGATTATAGAAATTTAATAAAAAGTCATATGCCAACCATTTGTGATGGCTATGTAACTGTCACTAAAAGTTATTTGTGACGACCATGTTGTCGTCACAAATAATAAGCCTATTTCACAATTCTATTTCTGATGGGCCCTTGGTCATCACAAATAACTTTTTGTGATGGTTTGGGGCTGTCACAAACAATTGTCACTAAACTGTCAATACTATTTGTGATGGTCCCATGCCGATCACAAATAACTTTTAGTAATGGTAGGGACCATCACAAATAAATATCATTAATAATATTTGTGATGGTTTTTTATCCATCACAATAATTTTTAGTGATTTTTTTTTCATCACAAATAATCATCACTATTAATTAAGGATGACGTCTGTTTTTTGTGACGGCTTCATTTCGTCACAAAAAAATCATCACAAAAATAGTTGTGACGGTTGTTTACTGTCACAAAAGCATTTGTGACGTCCATAATTATGACGGCCACAAATCTATCATGAGCCATCATAAAAGACTTTTTATGATGGAATTTGATTTTTTGTGATGAATTCTTGCCATTATAAAAGATCTATTTTCTTGTAGTATGAGAATATATAGGATGTTATCTCTTCTTACTAAGAGTGATCGATTCCTTGTTGACCTACTCATAATCTTTATACACACTCCACCATATCTAGAACACTCCATTCATAATTTAATACCATGATTGTGTATGAACCAAAATATGGATTCATATGCATAAGATTTCATGGTGGTCTCAGGTCTAAGGATCACTTGCACAACTTTTACTTAGAGAATCATTTTTTGATATGCATGTAAGGCTCCATAAGATATTCTCTATCGGTGAGTTAATTCAATGAACTCATTCCTTAATGAGCATCCACATCTTTGTATTAGTATCCCCACATAAGTAGCTAGTGAGATTAGCCATCCTCTCCATCAAACATATATAGGATGTGCTAGTCTATCCAAAATATTGATCCCTAACTTAATGCTCCCATGATCAGAAATATTTAAGATTAGTATTTTAGGATTTTAGGTCTCACAGGCATGATCCATTCATATCTCCTAAAATCATTATTTTAATCTTTGAGATTCATCATAATCTTTAATGTAGAAAGATGCAACTAAAATGATGAATCATAATGCCTCATTTTATTAATATCAGAACAAATGTCATTATATGAGATGGAAAAAGATATAGAAAAGTCCCATCACATCATCCTTATGATTGGCATGTAAGGTACTTATTCTTTCAGATCTATGGATATCTTTATGGTCTGTTGAAGTCATGATCCGATGATCTATAGATGTCTTCAAGATCTTTTTGAAGTAGCACAAGTATCTGATCTCTACAGGTATCCACACGTGGCTGATCTGTTTAGGAGATTCCGATCTCACTGGGGTGCTAGCTTCCCTTGTAGAGTTCATTTTTTGGATTGTCAAATCTTTTGTCTCTTTGATTTTCTTCTCAAAGAAATCAAAGAGATCCATAAGAGGATAAAAAAATCAGATCTAATCTGATTTTTTTTCTCTTTCTCTTCTCAAGATAAAGAAAAAGATCTGAAGAAGAAGAACAAGAGATCCAATCTCTTTTCTTTTCTTCTCGTCCAGCTCTTGGACTGATCATGGAGGAGAAGGATAGAGATGGCTGGTTCAACTCTTAGACCAAGGGAAAGAGGATGTCCAACTACCTTGGATGCATGGAAGAGAGAGAGGGAGAGAGAGGTTAGGGGGGAGGGGTGTCCAACAACTTAGAGCAGCCCCATCTCTTGTGCGTGAACAAACTTCATGCCAAAACCTTCCATGCCACACCTCCTCTATTTTTTTTTTCTTTCTTACATGCATAAAACCTCTCTTAGTTTTTCATGTGATCTCATATGGAGGTGCCTCCTTTATCCTCTTTTAAATAGGAGTGATTAGGGTTGTTAAGAGTCCATCAAAAGGACTCTAGAAGTGCCACCCCAACCTTATGCGCCATCCCCTTGCGCCACCATTTTTTCTCCATGCTAAAAACTATTTTGGCATGAGAGTTTGGACGTGGATAAGGGGAGAGAGAGTCCTAACCTAATCGGATTCTAATTTTTTAGCTCAATTCTAATCTGATTCGAATCTAAATTGAGTCAAACCTAATTAGGAATTAAGTTCAAATCCTATTTAGACTAAAAAATTCAAATTAAATCAAATCCAATCAGATTAGATCTGATTTATTTTGACCCATATTTGATCAAATCAAATGATTAGTAACAATTACAATTAAGTCCTCCTATAACTTACTAACTCTTAACAAGTCCTTCATGTAACTTTTACATATTAGTTCAATCATCAATCACATTGATAATTGGATCTTTTTGTGATTCAAAATCATAATTGAATATCTTGATCAGTCAGAATCTCTTTTGTGTATGATCCCGTAGGTTCTATTCTATCTGATAGTGAGATATATTTTGATCTCTATTAAAATATCATTGAAACTCCTTTCAATGGATTAAAATAATTTTAACTCTGTCCATCAAGATCATCGATCATCAAGACGATGCTCGATGAGTCTCACGATCTATCAGTGACACCTAGTAGTATGTTGTGGCAACCCAACAGAATAAAAGTAATGAACCTTTAGGTATAATTATTGTGTGATTCAGTTATTCTATCGTGAGTTTCGATAAGATGAAAGTTATAAAAAATTCAACAAACTCCATCATCTGTCGTATGGAAGATTGACTCGACTTGAGTTTATTTATAAATTTTTATAAATTTTTTTTTTCGTATTCATACTTGCTTTGGCCAAAAACTTTCTGAACTCAGTCTTGCGAATCACATATAGCTTCTTTTCTACTAAGATTGATAGATTTAATCTAGATGCACATCTTATTTCTATAATGAATCTACTGCAGCTAACATATACCTCAAGACTCCGTATGGCTAGAAGATCGAGTTATGGTGTAGTCAAACTACAATAACCTTATTATGAATAGCTGAGGTACTACAGATCAAAGAACCATTCACACTACTACCGTAATATCTTGATTCGAGAATGTGGTGATTTAAGAAAATTCATAGCTTATATGAAGTTGAGGATGTAATTCAAGTAGAGATAAATCAGAATAAAATGAGTAATTAATTAGAGTTAAATTGAAGAATTTAATTAGATTGGAATTCGTGTGAATTAGTATACATTTTTGTAGTAGTTTTGAGGTGAGCTAGCTCTGGATTCAGATGAGTTGACTTGGCTGCAGAAATTCAGCAAAAGCCATGTGGGTCCCATGCACCTTGGGTTCTGATTTTTAAATGGGTTCTTAAGGGTCAACTCAGTAGCCTTGTTATGTTAAGAAAAGGGATTGAAATTCCTTTTGTTTGCACATCAGCAAGTTCATTAATAGTGGATTTCTTTGGGGTTGACACCTAGCAAGAGCAAGCAAGGGGGCCAGCAGCCCATTATTTTATTTCTCTTCCTAGTCTTATCTACCGATTCTTCTCTGCTGCTACTTCAGTTCAGTCCTTTAGTTTAACCAGCAAGAACAGAGAGGGGGAGGAGCTAGAGAGGGTCCGGTTCTCAGTTAAAATTTAAAAGGAGTTCAGCTAGAAAGGTGGCTTTGAATTAAAAGAAGGAAAGTTGCTGAAAATTATTGGCGGCTAGAGAAAAGAGAAGACTGCGTTGATTTCAGCAGCATTTCGATCAATTAAGGTAAGGATTTTAAGTGCTAAACTAGATTTAAATGGGATCTTGAATAGTTACTCTTAGATTTAATGCTTTGTATAAAGCACATTATGCATGTAAACCTAAAATTGGAAGGTTAAGTTGCTGCTGTTAATTCTAATGAAACTAGTTTGAAATTTCAGCAAATAGATTGCTGTACTAGCTGAATTTAAGTTGAATTTTAATGACCATTATAAGGTTTGAGGGACTAATGAATTGAAATATAAATTTTGAACTTAAATTGAAGATTACTGCTGGTTTTATTGAAATATGTTTGAACCATTTTCAGCCATTAAGTGGAAAGTTGTGTTGGCTAAGCTTAGAATAAATTATGCAAGTGAAACACAGCTGAATTGTTGGAAGTTCTATAATTTAAAGTGAGGATTAGCTAACCCTAATCAGGGTAAGGCAGAATAGAATAAAAGCAAATGTTAGAAAGGCTAAAGAATAAGCATAAAAAAGCAAAGTATGTGTATAAACTTGAATTTAAAAATTTATTGCTGCTGTAATTTTTTGGGAACCTGAAAACAATCTGATTTCTTAATAATAGGCTGAAATTATGCTGAAATTGTCACGCCCCCGACCCGAGATTTGTGAATCGAGGGTCGCGGCAACCGCCGCATACTCATGAAGAACTCTCTCCATAAGCATGCAAGGCATCTCATCACGATATCAATTGCATCACAGCGGAATAAATTCAAATAATTATTATTCAACTGTAATTCAAGTAATTAGATCAAATGTGTTACATCTAATAAAATTTTTGCTAAAACAAAATAATAGATCTAAGTTCAATGAAGTTGACAATGCTAAATCTCGCCTCTAAAAGCTCTATCCCAATATTTCTTCCCACGTTCGAAATTAATTATCTGAATCTGAAAAATAGAAAGAAAGGTAATGAGCTAGACAGCCCAGTAAGTAACAAGCATCTCTACCAGATATTTCAGATATTATATAATTTTCAAGAATAATGCTGCAATTAAACATAAAAATATATTTCATGCTGATTTAATGCAAATCCAATATTTTCAAATATTCACATATAATATAATCATAAATCCGATTCGATTCAAAACACTCGAAACTCAACAGCCTCGACTATGACCAACGTTTAACCCCCATTGGCGAGGTCCACATAATACCAGCGCACAACCCCCACTGGCAGGGTCCAGAAATACCAGCGCACAACCCCTACTGGCAGGGTCCACAAATACCAGCACACAACCCCCACTGGCAGGGTCCACAAAGTACCAACGTATAATCCCCATTGGCGGGGCCCACTGAAACATAGTTAGGCTGAGAGCATAAATCCGATCTATATCAAAACACTTAGTACCACAATATATATCATAATCTTTCACTAAATATGTGCATAAATCGATATACCATAACATTTCAAAAGCACTTTTCTTTCAAAACATAATTTCATAAATCATGCATAATTTCAGAGAATAATTATTTATTTTCAGAATAAATATGGAATATCTCGAGAAGATGATTCATTACTTACCTTTCACGGAACACTGAATGAACGGATCGACTAACTTCTAGGAGATTCTTCCGTGCCTATTATCCAAAATTATATTTTTACATTAATTTTAATTCAAAATTAAATCTAAACAAATCCCAACTCAAAACCTCACTTAAAATCGACTCTTTCCTAAACTAGATCAAAATCATCAGATGAGACCTCCCACTACGCTAATCCTAGAGGAATAACTTTAGAGAGAGAGGAATCCATCAAGAGAGAGAAATATCTTAGAGAGAGAAAATTCTAGAGAGAGAAAGTAGAGAGAGAAAGTCCAATTTCAGAGAGAGAAAGTCAGAGTTTAGACTGAAAAGAAGAGAGAGAAACTCTCTCTCTCTCATCAATTTCAATTTTTCTTTTTATTTATTTATTTATTTACTTAATTACTTATTTGTTCATATATATATATATATAAATATATATATATATATTTTATTATTATTATTATTATTATTATTTTCTTTTCTTTTCTTTTCCTTTTTTTTTTCTTTTTTTTTTCTTCTTTTTCTTTTTCTTTTTCTTTTTCTTCTTTTTCTTTCCTTTTTCTTCTTTTTCTTCTTTTCTTTTCTTTTTCTTTTCTTTTCTTTTTCTTTTTCTTCTTCTTCTCGGTTCTTCCCGCGCCAGAACAGGGGACCGGCGTCCCCTCAGCCTTGATCGGCCGTTCGGGCCACGGCCGCCGCGGTGGAGGCCGGCGGCCGACGGGGGCCACTCCCCCGGTTACGGAGGGGCGTGGCCGGCGATCAATTCCGATCGCCGGCGCCGGAAAATCCAAAGAAAAAAAACTCAAAAACAGGGTCTCTTTCCCGTTCAAAAATCGGCGACTCTCGTCACCGGCAGCCGCGCACAGAAGCATGGGAGGAAGGGGAAGAAGGAAGAGAAGAAGAAGGAGACTTACCTCAGCCTCCGGAGACCTCGCCGGCGAGCAATTACGGCGAGAATCGAACAGTGTCCGCGGCTCTAATTCGAGGAAATCGGAGAGAAAGAGAGAGGGAGGAAGCCAATGATCGGTCTCAAGAGGGAGAGGATCTTCTTATAGAGGACCCTAGGACTCCGAGGGGTCCTAGGAGTCCTAATTTGCCCGAAAATCGCCGGAGAAGAAGACTCCTACCGGGAGTCTTCTTCCCGGTTGCTCTGTTTTTTTTTTCTATTTTTTTTTTTTTTTTTTTTGGGCTTTGATCGACTGGCTGGGCTGGGCTTGGTTGGGCTATCACATTCTTCACCCCTAAAAAGAAATTTCATCCTCGAAATTTTTCTTGCTTGAGTCTTCATACTTTCTTACTTGAATCTCATCCACAAATATTCTAATTCTTTATATAAATTCATTCTTAAATCATTTCATAAGAAAAAATTGGTACATCAAATATCTATCTGAAACGAAACACTTCATTTTCTTATTTATCAAGATCCATGTCTCAAAGATTTTCAATATTTCAAGATTTCGAAATTATGATCTCATTTCCTGAAAAATTATGTTCAATACCTCATGACTAGATCAAAATCAAATCTATCTTTTGTGAATCAATGTCTTTATTTTTGCATAAGAACTTCATTCATCATCATCATTCATTTTTTTTTTTATTTCAAAATATTTACCACTCTTAATTTCAACCCATCATAAGATAGGAAAAACATACTTATGTGAATCATTTGATGATATCACAATCAATCAAAATTCAAAAATATTTCTCTTATTCATACTTTCAAAAGTTTAAGATTTATCATTTCAATCTCATTCTCGAACTTTTGATATTTTATTTCTCGATACAACTTCATCATTAAGTCATTTCATAAAGATCAGTATCACCATTGTTGATTGAATCAATATCACTATTTCTAGTCATCGAAATTTTCTTACTCAAACCCTCAAACTCTTAAATATTCTAAGTATATCAATTTTCTTTATCTAAATATTAACATCTCTTAATTAATCGATTCATTATCAAATTATGAATAACTCCAATCCATCTTTTGTAGAACAATCGTCAATATCAATAGATAACCTTAATCTTTTTCATTCAGTCGGAGAAATAATAATAATCAAAAGAGTTCAAACTTCAAATTTCATTATACTCTGGAGATAATTATTTGAGTATACTAATCTAAGATCAAAATCATCATTCGATAAACGATCTCAAATTCTTTCTAATAAATAGAAAATTATAAAATTTAATTTTAGGATATTCTAAATCTAAAATCAAAAATCAAAGGTCCACTCATCCTAGAATTAGGATGTTAATTATTTTTGTAGCATAGTAGGTTGAAGCACTACTTTTAGAAGTCACATTAGGATATCTAAAATGATTCAAAATTTTAAAATATTATTCTTTCTAATGTCAATAAATTTCTTGTATCAAACCATATCATCTATCATAATTCTTTGACTCAAAGAATCAAGATTCCTGACTTACTCAAAGTAATCCAAATTACCATGCTTCCGCTGCGCACTCTGATCTAACAGTCAAAATTTCTTAGCTTCACCAAAAAAGTTTGATCAAATTATTTCTTTACCTTATCAATAGAAAAGATCTAAAATTTCAAATTTCAATTAAAGTCAAAGATTAACTTTCGATTCTCATTCATACTTTTATTGGTGTACAAAAATCTTGATTAACCCTGGAGTTCAATATCATATTTAAACCATCATATAGATTTACTAAAATCAATATGAATCAAATCTTAATTCTCATATCAATTCAATTCGATAAATTTTCAAATCAAAATTCTTATAAGTCAAATCAACGAAAAAAAATCTTTCGCTGCTCCGCCAAATTTGGACATAATCAGAATAAGAATTTTAAATCATTATTATTTTTTTTTTTAAATTTCTATCATCAGGATCTTCAATATCTATCAAATATCCTTTCATAACAATCATACAAATTTCAAAAATCAAATCTCCATTTAATAGTAGATTCAATTAGGGACCTCGTTAACAAAAGCAAAGGAACTCAATATCAATTTCTAAATCCCAAATTTCTAAATTGTAAATTCACATGGATCCCTTAGTCTGAAATAAATATAAATCAGATCTTTTATCTTAATCTGAAGATATCAATTTTTCATTAACAACCTCAACAATAATATCAGAAAATCTCTTGATCAACTTAGATACGAAGTCTTTAAATTAAAATTTTATACACATCATATAGTCTCCCAGAGACATAATAAGATCCATTATTTAGATGTAAGGATGATGATTAAAGCTTCCAGTATGATGAATATCCTATAATCTCAAAATCAATTTCATCAATAAGACATAGGTTTCTTTGCAATATCCTCAAATATGTATTCATCATAATATGCCACTTTATATATAATCCACATACCAATTTTAATTTCGATAAATATTCCAATCAAGCATCATAAAAGATTTTTCTTAGCCCATTCTGGAATAACATTTTATTATCAAATCTTTATCTTGCCAATAATAGTCAATCTCTCAACTAGAAGTAATATCATAGTATTATTCTCACATCGAATTTGAACTTACGATTCACTTGAATAACCAATGATCAAATTAATAACCATAATGCACAATAAAATTTTATGTCAATCCTTTTGTGATTACTTTCGATCAGGATCTAACTAATCATATCATGATCCATAGATTATCCATCATATTTCAAACTCCATATGTCATGATCTCTTGCGATCTTTTTATACAAAATCTCAATATTTAATCAAAAATTTTAAATATTTCTCCCACTACAATCATCAAAGATCTACACTATAATGTCCCTGATGTCTATCCACTTACACCCATTCTATATCTAATTCTATGTTTCATAATTCATCCACTTATGCTCTGATACCATATTAATTGTCACGCCCCCGACCCGAGATTTGTGAATCGAGGGTCGCGGCAACCGCCGCATACTCATGAAGAACTCTCTCCATAAGCATGCAAGGCATCTCATCACGATATCAATTGCATCGCAGCGGAATAAATTCAAATAATTATTATTCAACTGTAATTCAAGTAATTAAATCAAATGTGTTACATCTAATAAAATTTTTGCTAAAACAAAATAATAGATCTAAGTTCAATGAAGTTGACAATGCTAAATCTCGCCTCTAAAAGCTCTGTCCCAATATTTCTTCCCACGTTCGAAATTAATTATCTGAATCTGAAAAATAGAAAGAAAGGTAATGAGCTAGACAGCCCAGTAAGTAACAAGCATCTCTACCAGATATTTCAGATATTATATAATTTTCAAGAATAATGCTGCAATTAAACATAAAAATATATTTCATGCTGATTTAATGCAAATCCAATATTTTCAAATATTCACATATAATATAATCATAAATCCGATTCGATTCAAAACACTCGAAACTCAACAGCCTCGACTATGACCAACGTTTAACCCCCATTGGCGAGGTCCACATAATACCAGTGCACAACCCCCACTGGCAGGGTCCAGAAATACCAGCGCACAACCCCCACTGGCAGGGTCCACAAATACCAGCGCACAACCCCCACTGGCAGGGTCCACAAAGTACCAACGTATAATCCCCATTGACGGGGCCCACTGAAACATAGTTAGGCTGAGAGCATAAATCCGATCTATATCAAAATACTTAGTACCACAATATATATCATAATCTTTCACTAAACATGTGCATAAATTGATATACCATAACATTTCAAAAGCACTTTTCTTTCAAAACATAATTTCATAAATCATGCATAATTTCAGAGAATAATTATTTATTTTCAGAATAAATATGGAATATCTCGAGAAGATGATTCATTACTTACCTTTCACGGAACACTGAATGAACGGATCGACTAACTTCTAGGAGATTCTTCCGTGCCTATTATCCAAAATTATATTTTTACATTAATTTTAATTCAAAATTAAATCTAAACAAATCCCAACTCAAAACCTCACTTAAAATCGACTCTTTCCTAAACTAGATCAAAATCATCAGATGAGACCTCCCACTACGCTAATCCTAGAGGAATAACTTTAGAGAGAGAGGAATCCATCAAGAGAGAGAAATATCCTAGAGAGAGAAAATTCTAGAGAGAGAAAGTAGAGAGAGAAAGTCCAATTTCAGAGAGAGAAAGTCAGAGTTCAGACTGAAAAGAAGAGAGAGAAACTCTCTCTCTCTCATCAATTTCAATTTTTCTTTTTATTTATTTATTTATTTATTTATTTATTTACTTAATTACTTATTTGTTCATATATATATATATATAAATATATATATATATATTTTATTATTATTATTATTATTTTCTTTTCTTTTCTTTTCCTTTTTTTTTCTTTTCTTTTCTTTTTCTTCTTTTTCTTTTTCTTTTTTTTTTTCTTCTTTTTCTTTCCTTTTTCTTCTTTTTCTTCTTTTCTTTTCTTTTTCTTTTCTTTTCTTTTTCTTTTTCTTCTTCTTCTCGGTTCTTCCCGCGCCAGAACAGGGGACCGGCGTCCCCTCAGCCTTGACCGGCCGTTCGGGCCACGGCCGCCGCGGCGGAGGTCGGCGGCCGACGGGGGCCACTCCCCCGGTTACGGAGGGGCGTGGCCGGCGATCAATTCCGATCGCCGGCGCCGGAAAATCCAAAGAAAAAAAACTCAAAAACAGGGTCTCTTTCCCGTTCGAAAATTGGCGACTCTCGTCGCCGGCAGCCACGCACAGAAGCATGGGAGGAAGGGGAAGAAGGAGGGGAAGAAGGAAGGGAAGAAGAAGGAGACTTACCTCAGCCTCCGGAGACCTCGCCGGCGAGCAATTACGGCAAGAATCGAACGGTGTCCGCGGCTCTAATTCGAGGAAATCGGAGAGAAAGAGAGAGGGAGGAAGCCAATGATCGGTCTCAAGAGGGAGAGGATCTTCTTATAGAGGACCCTAGGACTTCGAGGGGTCCTAGGAGTCCTAATTTGCCCGGAAATCGCCGGAGAAGAAGACTCCTACCGGGAGTCTTCTTCCCGGTTGCTCTGTTTTTTTTTTTGTTTTTGTTTTTTTTTTTTTTTTGGGCTTTGATCGACTGGCTGGGCTGGGCTTGGTTGGGCTATCACAGAAATAGATTATGGAATGAAACATGGGGTGATTTATTGGAACTCTTGAGTTAGTATCGAGATTTGGCCAACCCTAACAAGGTAAAAAAATGGATTGAATCATGGTAAACTCTTGAGCATATTAAAGATCTAACCAACCCTAAGCAAGGTAAGCAATATGGAATATAAATGAAAGCTAGAAGGCAAGAAAGCAAGCAAAATAGATTGAAATAAGAGATAGAAAAGTTAAGAAATCAGCCTGAAAGCTAAGTGTGTATTCTCATATTATCATATCAAGTTAGCATGGTAATGATCAGCATGTATCAATTTAATAGGAAAGGAAAAGAGAATTCAAAGTGTGCCTTAGGTGAGCCAAACAACAAGATAGTTTAATTTCCAGTTGAGGTGAGTGGATTCCATCTAACCTTAGTATTTTCAATGTACTTTGTGATGTAAAAAGATTTATTTTGAAAAGCAAGATAATCTCTTAATGTTTTATAGCTTATATACTTGTAAACAAACATGGAAACAGGAATGATACTTCTTGACAGCTTTTGATGTATTGCATATGTATGTATATGTACATAAGATTTAAATAGCATGACTTTTGTGATTTGGACTGGATTTTAGAGTGATCTTTTACATGGTTTGATTTTTCATATGGCTGATTCTTGTTTATATACCTGTAGAGGCTTACTGATAATGGTGAGATAGACTGCTCATAGAAACTTTATGAGAGTGTGTCGTCCTATGGATGGTTAGGTAGGTTGCTCATAAGGAATCCTATGGGAGTGTGTTGTCTGAGTGATGATAAGAATAGGCTGCTCACAGGTATACTATGAGAGTGTGTTATCCCAAATGATGATTAGGTAGGCTGTTCATAGGTATACCATGAGAGTGTGTTGTCCACATGGTGAAATAAGGGTGTGCCATGGCATAGTTGATGTTAAGCAGTACTTGTGTTTTAAAATGAATCTGTTTTATGGTTTACTCTTGTTTAACATGTAAAGTTTTGAAAGCGTATCAGACTTGTGAGATTTCCATTATTACGAGCATTACAGTTATATCTTCTGTTTCTGCATTGTTAGATGGATACACACTTACTGAGACTTTAGTCTCATTATGTTACTCTTTTTCTTTTTCTGATAGATTGGAGTATCATAGTTCAACATAAGGAACACCAATAGCAGCATTTTGGATTGTCTATGCTAGTTTGTAAGAAGTTTATTTTTGGATATGCTTTGGGTTATATTATGTGTTTGAGCTGTATAAATCAGTAAAAGCTAGATGTATTATATTGTTAATTTATTTATATTAAGCACAGTTTGATGAATGAAAATATGGATTTGATGTTAGGAAAAGCGATGTGTTATAGAATTATTTGTGACATTAATATGGTGTATTGCTTAAGTTGAACATGACCATATAATCAGAAAAGTAATTCCCTTTGCCCTTATCTAAGGGTGGATTCACTCTTATTTAAAGGTGGGGTGTAGTACTTCCATCCGATAATTAAGGATGGAGTGTTACAACTATAGCATCAAGAAAGTCAGTGATGAGTGAGTAGACATCTAAGTGACTTTTCATGTTGGTCATGCTTGGTACCTTTGTTCTCTAATAAACATCTGCACTCTCACTCCAATGTCCCCACACTGTAGACTTAAGATTTATCTATCCATAAAAAAATGATCTATGCATCAATATATCTGGATTGATCACTGTCTCCGTGATGATCCTACGGTCAGGAGTAATTTATGAATTAACCACCAATAGCACATATCTCAAATTCTCAACTCTTGAGAATATATATCATCATCTTGTTAATTTATTGGATGATTCATGGACACATACACTACATGAATGGTAATTAACCGTCTTAAATAATTAGATCAAGTATGAAATTATATCTTAAAAAGAATTAATATGTCAGTTTAATTAGCTTCTAGGACATACATCTAACAATCTCCCACTTGTACTAAAGCCAACCTATCATAGACTTAAGCCCCATCTTCTCAAGATGTGCTTTGGTCCCTTGTTGGTAAGATGGTTTAGTATGTAGGTCAGCCACATTTTCATGGGGTCTATTCTGATTCTCGAAGTCTTACTTCTAGAAATAGTCACGAATAATCACTCTTATATGCTAGAAATTCTGATGAGACCTAAGCTCCTTAGCTAAAGCAATGGCACTTTTATTGTCGTAGTATAGTGTTGTGCCATCTGATGACGTTATACCAGTTCTGCAATAAATCTTTTTTAACCAAAAGGCTTTCCTAGCAACCTCACAAGCAGCGACATACACAGCTTCTAGAATTTGCATTGATCAGTTGTTTGGAACTCTTCGAATTTATTGAATCTACATTGCATAAAGAAATACTTTTTCTGACGTAGACTCTCTACCATCAATATCAGATATAAAGTCTGATTCATTGTATCTTTTTATCCTCAACTTTGATCCTCCTCAAAGATCATTTATATATCCTAAGTACTTCTCAAGTACTTAAAAATATTTTTATAGCTATCCAGTATTCTCAATTTGGATTTAACCAATATTTGCTCGTGACACTCACAGCAATGATATATCGGGTCATATACATAGTATACATGGGGCTTCGACTAGCTAATGTATAAGAGATCTGGCACATGTACTATATCTCTACAGATGTGTCCTACACATCTTCTTGGAGAAATTAATCCTATGCATAAGGGATAGAAATTCTTTTAGAATTTTTTATGTTGAATCCTTCAGCACCTCTTCTATGTACATCTTCTATGAAACTAGCATTTTAATAGATCTATCTCATAGACCTATATCTATCTCATAGGCTTATATAGGATGTTTTCAAAGGTCTCTTATGAAAAATTTCTTTAGATAACCATATTCTAACCATAATCAGTATGGGAACAGCATTCTCAATCAGGAGGATGAATCCATGTACAATATGAGGAATATAACAATACTCCCACTGACCCTTTTATAAACACATATTTCCTTCTGTTCTTGATTAGATCAAACCATTTGATCGCATCAAGTATCCCTATTCGAGATGCTTGCTTTAAAAGTCTCTACCTTTATATCTCTTCCTTTTATAGGTCCATTTGAATCCAATAGGTACTATACCTACTGGTGGATTTACTAAGGATCAGACTTGGTTAGAATACATCGAGTCAACTTTTAACTTCATTGCATTCAATCACTTCTCGAAATTGATGTCTAGCGTCAACTTATAGTAGTTTTGGGATCATCTCCATGTTTCCTATTTTTCATGAGGAATATTTTCTCTGCAACCTCTGTTAGAATACTTAAGTATCTTTCAATAGGATGAGAGATATTACTCGACCTACGAGATGGAGGTATTATATATACTGGCTCAATATGAATAGGTCTATAGGTTCTATGACTCATTGCTCTTCAAAAACTTTCTCTTTGAACTCAATTATCCTTCCACTATCTCCATCTTAGATAAACTATTTCTCCAAAAACATAGCATGTCGGATCACAGTCATATTGTGATCCTTTGGGAAGTAAAAGTAGTATACCCTAAACTCTTTAGGATACTTTAGAAATAATCTCTCATAGACCTAACCTCCAACTTGTTCGTCTGTTGTCACTTGACATGGACCAGACATCCTCATCATGCCATATCTCATATGGCATGATGGGACTAGACTTAGAGGAAACTATTCAACAGTAAAGCTTATTCCTAAATTTATAAGGAAAGATCAATAATGTTCATTATGGATTAGACCATATCAAATAGGGTCCCTTTCTTCCTTTCCGACACCCCTTGAGGTGCACCAAAAAAAGTCCAATATGAAACTATGCCGTTTTTCTTAAGATGGATTAGAAACTCTCATTAAGATATACATCTCCTCGATCTCATCGAAGAACTTTTAGAATTTTCTAGTTTACCTCTTTATCTGATATTTAAATTCTTTAAATTTTTCAAAAGCTTCAGATTCGTATCTCGCACATGTAATTATACCATGAAAAGTCTTTGATAAAAGTAACGAAGTAAAGAAAATCACCTCTGACTTTCACATCAAATGGGCTACACACATCAGGTGTATCCGGTTAAGTATCTTAGTGGTCCTCATCCTGTGTCCCATAAAGGACATTTTGGCCATTTATCCATAAAGGCAGAATTTACAAACTAAAAATGGCTCGAGAGTTGATGAGCCTTAAAGCTCATGCCATTCCAATTTGTTTATTTTGTCCTCTCCAATATGACTAAACATGAGGTTCCATATATACTTTAGATTTATCTCATTTCTGAATCTCTAAGACCCTATAGTACTTACTATCTGCTCAGATACTAATATTGAGCAGATCCAACATATCTTCTCAAGGCATGTCCCCTTTCTTTTCTTTAGGCTTACCAGGATTATAGAACAGTTCCTTCTTTGGTTTGCTCTCGATCTTATATTTCTTCACAGACTTTTTTTTTCAAGTAGACCTTCTCTTGGAAGTAGAAGCCTGCTTTATAGCAAGAACCCTATCTCTTGAACTCTTCAAGGTTTCTTTAGTAGACACCAACATGTTCAATAATTTAACCAAGTGCAATCGATCTAATTTATGTGGTAGTTTACTATAAACTACCCATATGAACTGGTAAGAGATTGCAAGATTAAATCCATTCGCAATTCTTTGTTCATGGTCGAGCTTCTCAAGCTCATCCAAGCCCTTAATCATTGTCAAACAATGATCATAAACTAATTACTTTTTGATCAATTATCGGACGGTTTAGTAACATAGGGATATCCTGGACATGATATAAGCTAAACCCTTCAGAACCTAAAACTATTTTAGATTCCTGAGCTAGTCTTTATAACTTATTCGGTTAGTCAATTGATTTCTAACATGTGAGCTAAAGGATTTGAAGCCGATATTTTATTCTATCAAAGAGTAGAGATTCTAGTTAGACATTCATACTTGATTTTAATATTTATTCTAGGATCTTTTAAAATAAATATGCCTCCAACTATTTTCTTGAATATCTTACACTCCTCAGGTAGAGAAATAAAAATCCTTTATGACTAGGGTTTCAAGTGGGTACTGTGGTTCCATCAATTGACACACCACTTCACCTAACAGTTATTGATGATGTGTCAATCAATAAGTGGATAACTCTTTCCAATACTTCTCAAGCAAATTGTAGTGGTCACCATCTCTAATTCCTGAAGCCTCACCTAACAGTTATTGGCCTCATTCATTAGTTAAGTCAGATCCACCATTCACCATCGGATGTAAAACCATCATTAGATCCCTCACCTAATAGTTATTGGGCCTAATCCCATCTCTATGCTGAAGCATCTCATGCTATAGAGTGGTTGCATCTTTCTTGATGCAACTGAACCATCGTATCCAACTGAGAACAATCAACACTCGAAAGGATCCATACATCTACAACAATGGAAGACCGCTTGACTTAATATTTATATAAAAAGATTTAATTTAGATATTCTTAAATTTTAATTATTTATTTATATTGCATATAAATTTATAATTATATTGGATCTACCAGTGAGATCGCATCTTGACTCATCAAAATCAGACTAATGGTGCAACACAATCATGATGAACTTAATACTAAGCAGTCTAAATCAAAATATGATCAACCAAATTGATCAAATAAGTGATGATTGATGGTAGGCTCTCCGCTGCTAATGCAACGATTCTAATTAAGAAACTACCTTTCAAAGCACTTGTCTTAGACACCAATAGGTCAATCTATTCCAAATTAAGCTTGGCTTTTGGTTCCTTACCACAAATTGAGATTGCATCTATTTAAAATGTATTCATGATACAATTCTGCTCCTAGAGCTTGTAGTGATTCATGGAGATCACCACATATATCCATGAAAAACACATGCATGACTATCACATAGTCCTTATGTTCATGCTAATTTCTTATGATGTTTTATGTATCAATCTTTTTTCATCCTAGCACAACCATACCACATAACAACCCTCATTATGCCAGGACAACTTTATATTAGGATGATCTAAAATTGATTTATAAAATCTATGTTCAATCAAATTACTCTAATTTGAAAATATCCATATCATCAAACATCACATTAAAATGAATCTCTATCTATAAAAATCATCTCATGCATGAACATATAATAAAGAAAAATTCAAATCTAACAGGATTCACATCATATGAAAATTAGATACCAAATTTATGGATGCATGAATATAAGAAATCAGATTTTTAGATCTTAAAATAATTTTTAGATCTTGAAAAAATCAATGCATGAATATAAAATAATCTGAATTTTAGATCTGAAAATAGATTTTTAGATCAGAAAATCCATCACATAAATTTCAATCATTTAGATTTTTAGATTTGAAAATAATTTTCAGATCTTGAACTCCATCTCCTTTCCATAATCATTCATAATTTTAGATTTGAAAATAATTTTTAGATCTGAAATCTAGTCTTAATCTTGCAATAATGAGATGGCTCTAATACTACTGTTAGAAAATACCATCGCATGATGATTCGATATGTATGTAGAGATTTTAAAAATTTTTCAATATGCAGTGAAAGAGAATTTCAAAATTTTTCAACATTGTTCTAGGACAACCTGCAACATAACGTATCAACATTATGTCGAGGAAACCTTATGTCAGAATGATGTTAAAGTAAATCTCTGATTAGATCTAATCAAATCAAGTATGCATATAGAGATTATATCTCAACATAAAGTCAGACATTATCATACGTACAAGATTAAGATTCAAGCAAAAATAAAAATCTGATTTTTATCTTTGCATGAGTAGATCTTCACCATGATCTGATGATCCATAAATATGTTTATGATCCATTAAAGCCACGATCCAATGATCTATAGATGTCTTCAAGGTCCTATTGAAGCTGCATAAGTGTTCGATCTCTACAACTATCCACACAAGTCTGACCTGATCAGAAAATCCCAATCTTACTAGAGTACTAGCTCTCTTACGGAGATCACTCTTTGGATTGTAGAATCTTTTATCTTTTTTGATTCTCTTCTCAAGAAAATCAAAGAGATCTGTAGGAGGATCAAGAAATTAGATCTAATCTGATTTTTTTTTCCTTTCTTTTCTTATAAGAAAGAAGAAGGTCTAAAGAAGAAGAACAAAAGATCCAATCTCTTTTCTTTTCTTTCTGTCCAACTCTTGGACTGATCATAGAGGAGAAGGAGAGAGATGGTTGGTCCAACTCTTGGACCAAGGAAAAGAGGACGTCCAACTACCTTGGATGCATGGAAGAGAGAGAGGGAGAGAGAGGTTAGAGGGGAGGGGCATCCAACAACTTGGAATGCCCCCATCTCTTGTGCGTGAACAAACTTCATGCCAAAACCTTCCATCCTACAGCCCCCCTTTTCTTTTTCTTTCTTACACGACTAAAATCTCTCTTAGTTTATCATGTGATCTCATAAGGAGGCATCTCCTTTATCCCCTTTTAAATAGTAGTGGTTAGGATTGTTAAGAGTCCATCAAGAGAAGGACTCTAGAAGTGCTGCCCCCACCTTGTGCACCATCCCCTTGTGCCACCTTTTTTCTCCATGCTAAAATCTATTTTGGCATGAGAGTTTGGGCATGGATAAGAGGAGAGAGAGTCTTAGTCTAATGAGACTCTGATTTTATAACTCAATTTCAATCCGATTCAAATCCGATTCGAATCTAAATTGAGTCAAACCCAATTAGGAATTAAGTCCAAATCCTATTTGAACTAAAAAATCTAAATTAAATCAAATCCAATCAAATTATATTTGATTTAATTTGATCCATATTTGATCAAATCAAATGATTAACAATAATTATAATTAAATCCTCCTATAACTTACTAACTCTTAGCAAGTCCATGTAATTTTTACATATTAGTCCAATCATCAATCACATTGATAATTAGATCTTTTTGCAATTCAAAATCATAATTCAACATCCTGATCAGTTAGGACCTCATTTGTGTGTGACCCCGTAGGTTCTATTCTGTTTAGTAGTGAGATATATTTTGATCTCCATCAAAATATCATTGAAACTTCTTTCAATAGATTGAAATGATTCCAATTCTATCCATTAAGGATCATCGATCATCAAGATGATGCTTGACGAGTCTCACGATCTATCAGTGACACTTAGTAGTATGTAGTGACAATCTAACAGAATGAAAATAATGAATCTCTAGGTATAGTTACTATGTGATTTAATTTTTCTATCATGAGTTCTGATAAGACGGAGGTTATGAAAAGCTCGTCAAATCCTATCGTCTATTATATGCAAGATTGATTCAACTCGAGTTCATTTATAAATTTTCATAAATTTTTTTTTCAGTATTCATATTTGCTTTGATCAAAGACTTTCTGAGCCTAGTCTCATGAATCGCATAGAATTTTTTTTTTCTATGAAGATCGATAGATCTTATATAGATGCACATCCTATTTCTACAATGAACCTACTGCAGCCAACATACACGTCAAGATTTCATATGGCTAGGAGATTGAATTATGGTGTAGTGAAACTACAGCAACCTCATTATGAATAACCAAGGCACTGTAGGTCAAAAAATCATTCATACTTCTACAGTATTGAGAAAGTCACTGATGAGTGAAGAGACATCCAAGTGATTTCTCATGTTGGTCATGCTTGGTACCTTTGTTCTCTAACAAATACCTATACTCTCATTTCAGTATCTCCACACTATAGATTCGAAACTCATCTATCCATAAAGAAGCAATCTATGTACCAATCTATTTGGATTGATCACTGTCTCCATGATGATCCTATGATCAAGAGTAGTTTATTAATTAACCACTAATGGCACATGCCTCAAATTCTCAACTCGTGAGAATATGTGTCATCATCTTGTTAATTCATTGGACAATTCATGGACACATATACTACGTGAATGATAATTAACTATCTTAAATAATTAGATCAAGTATGAAATTATATCCTAAAAAGAATTAATGTATCAGTTTGATTGGCTTCTAGGGCATATATCTAACAATTTTTATGCTATTGAATCCTGTGGCTTGGCGGGTAAGATTATTATAGTATAGAAAAAGGGCCTTGCCAATATTGATATCATGCACAATTGTAATCAGCATATTATAGTTGTTATTTTTGAAATGAATGAAGCCCCTTAGATTTTGTTGGCTGTGTATGCAAGTACTGAGTATAAACAATGGAGGGTCTTGTGGGAGGAGGTCTAGAGGTTGGTGGATCAGGGTTTTCTCTTGATGGTCATTTGGGATTTCAATTGTATTGATGGGCTCCAGAAAAAAAGATGGAGGAGGCCATTCTCAGATAGCATCGAGGCTAGGGAATTCAGGGAGTTTATTGCTCAGAATGGTCTTGTTGATCTTAGTTTCTTTGGTGTTGTCCAGCTATGTAACCCAAGAGGGGGTGGGTGTGAATTGAGTACTAAAATTTAAGTGGACAGTGAATCACAAAAAAATTGTATCTAGAATGGAATATGTAATGTGTAGTGGCAAAAGTGAATAATGTGAGGTATTGAAACAAGTAAGATATTAATGCAATAAAGCAAGAAGAGTAATTAAGACACCACAAACAAGGAGAGTTTATAGTGATTCGGTGCCAATCTTACACCTACATTCACTCCCCAAGCTGCTACTTGAGAATTCTAATTCACTAATCATATATAATAATTACAATATTGGATTTCACTGACACTAGCTTTTCAAAGCTATATACTTATTTTTCAGATACAAGCCAACCTAATACACTCCAATTTAAGGTTTGGATCAACCTTTTTAAGTTTTGAAACCCTCAAAATTTTTACACAAAAATAGCAAGCAAGAAGAAGGTGTATCACAATGTAAAACAGATTTAGCTCCTTAATGAGTATAATAAAATTTTAAATACACTTTACTTAAGATTGAAGAAGCCTTTATGAACATTCTCAGATGAAATGGAGAGTTAAATACATTTTGGAGAGGTGATTGAGCTTGAATTAAATGTTTCTTTTTTTTTGAGCTGTAATATTTTGAGAGTAGATTTATCTCTTGATTTTTCTATAATTTTTTTTTATTTTGAATGGCCTAGAGCCGTTGGAGAATAATTAAAAAATATTAAATACACCAAAAATAGACTCAAAAACTAGTCGTTATGCACGTTTCTGTCTCAAGGGTCGACCCATGGGTGGTCTCCTAGCACAAGGGTCACCCCCTACGACAGAATAGAAATAGTGGCTTTCTATTTTTGACCTGCAGCATAGTAGGGGTTGACCCATGGGTTGTCCCCTGGCATAGGGGTCGACCCAGGGGTCGCCCCCTTTGCGTGTCGGTCCAAAACCAACATGTCGGCTCTCCAATTCAAAAAGGATCGACCTAGGAGTCACCCCTTTTTGTCCAGATTGGTTTTTCTTCAATTTTTAGCTTTCGAAACTCTTAAAATTGTCTTCAAATGATCTGAAGTCTTCTTTAGTACTCTTGAGGCTTTTGAAAAATATTATCTTGATCTCCAACTTGATGAAATTATAACTTTGGCCTTCTCTAAGTATTTTTATCAATTCAAAAATTCTTAAATATCCTAAAACGTATTTTAAGCTTCTTCAAAAATAAAAATTATTAATATTTTCTTCAAATATTTTATGTGTTGTGCTCTAATACCACTTGTTGTGAGAGGAAGAAAGAAGAAAAAAAAATAAAAATACCATAAATAAATCAAGATAATGTGAATTGGCCTCAAGCCTACCTCAACGGGCATGCAAGCTTCATCATGAGAGAAAGAAAATCAAATAAATACAAGAAGAACTCACCGCTCAATTCTTGTATAAAGATCTCTCAATAAAAAATTTCAAAATCTTCATAAAAGCTCTCTGAAATCTCTCTTGAAGCCTCTCTACACAATCAAAACATTACTAGTTACCCAACGTAATAAACGGCTTATCAATCAGAGCTATATAGTCTCCAAAAATCTTAAAATAGTATATTTCTGAGATATCGGACTCAAATCAAATCCTAGAATCCTTCTGGACTATCTGATCTTGACCGACTCAAACCAAAGCCGTCCAATTGCATAATCAGGCATCCTAGGCTCCTGATCAAACTCGAGATCAATCTAGGCTGTTGGATCTTCACTGATGCTAATTTTGATCGTCGAATCCTACTCAATCACGTGTGGACCCCACCATCTGCATCGTAGACCATCTGTCCATGGTGGACCACATCATACAGCCCTCTCCCCCGTGTGCACCCGTTGGGCCGGCCCATGCGGGCCTACGCGCACCCGTGCTAGGTCGGGGCCATGCATTGGGCCGTGCCCACATGTGCCCACGGTCAGCCCATGTGCGCCCACGGTCGGCCCACGTGCTGTTGGTCTGTGCCAGCCCGTGGACCCCTCTGATAGCCCATTGGCCGTACTAGCCTACTGCTGGCTTTCTCTTACACATATCTCCTCCATCTGGATTCTGTTTGGGCTATTTTTAAGCACATTGGATTCCGTTCATCATCCTAGACCTCATTCTAAGTTTATTATGGATCAAATTTTGAGATTTTTTTCTCAATAATCTCTATCTCGACTCGATGTTCAATCTCTACCTATCTTTTAGAGCTTGTAATCCATCTCACCACCATGTGCTAGGGCACGCTTGCTGTCTCATGGATAGGCATACATGGAGGTCGAGCTAGGTTGCTCGATCTCCCTCCATCATGGGCTGTGTCTACTCCGACCAAAGATCTGTTTGGGAAAGTCTCCTACGGCAATAAAAACTTCACTTTATGATGTCACCTCTCATCCTCTCGAGTCTTGTATCTTTTATCTGATCCACCTGCATCTAGAGCTCCACCTCGCTCCGCACTCTATCTGGCTCTTGAAGCTCCATCTCGTACTAAGCTTTCTGTCAGGTAGAAATATCCTCTCGTCCTCTTTTTTTCTTCCAATATCATCCTATCGCCATGCATAATCTTTAGGATTCCATCATCAGCTATCCACCTATAGCCATTTAAATCCAATCTGCTCAATAAGATAAGATTTTTGAAATTGGATATGTATTGGACCTCCTCCAATCTCCTCACTACACAATTATGTGTCCTCTAGTTGATCATCTCAGTGTCCCTAATTGCACAGCTCGATCCATCTGATAGATGAACAGTATCCTCATTGCTCTTTAAGGAGTCAAACAGCTCCTCTTTGCAACATATATAATAGGTGCATGCAGAATCTAAAACTTACTACTGAAAAGAAATAGATACTTCATTAGATATCAACAGGATATCATCCTCTGACTCACTATTGGCTGTCGCTGCAGTAGCCCTCATCTGATCTCTAAGTTGAGGATAATCTCTGATATGATGTCCCAACTCATCACACTGGTAGCATCTAATCTTACTGAGGTCCCTAATCTTGGACCTAGATGATCTTCCTCATGATCCTCTGCTGCTCCATCTACTACTACCTGCTCCTCTAGAAATCGTCAAAGCTAAGCTGCCGCCATTTGAGCTTGAAGCTGTATTCTCTTTTTTGAGAACCTCATTTTAGAGAATCATTGTGGTTACCTCATCCATCTTGATAGTGCTCTTTTTCACTAAAAATACAGTCATCAATAACTCAAACGAAGAGAGAAGTGATGCTAGCAAGACCAACACCTTGGTCTTTTCATCAACCTTCTCACCTACACAGAAAAGATTGGTGAAAATCTTTTGAAAGTGACTGAGATGCTTCTACATGCTCAGTCCCTCATCCATCTGTGGTTAGTAGAACTACTTTTAGAGGAAGAGAGTGTTGGTGAGAAACTTCACTATATACAACTTCTTGAGCTTTGACCACAACACTGTCAGAGAAGTCTCGCTAAGTACATGAATCACTACCTCATCCGTTAGGTACAAGCAGATGGTACTCACCATCTGCATCTGTAGTCACTCCCAGGTCTTCTCCTCCATGGTGTTTGGTTTTTTCTCATACAACAGAGCATCGATCAACTCGTGTTGGATGAGCATGTCCTTCACCCTCACTTATCACAAGGAGCAATTACTCTTTTCATTGAATCGATTGATCTCCACCTTGATTGTACTTTTTTCCATCTCCAATTTCGATCAACACCACCTTTGCCTGGATCATCTGGTACTACTTGTCCACAGTAGTCAGGCTTTGATACCAATTGTTATGCTCTGATACCACTTGTTGAGAGAGGAAGAAAGAAGAAAGAGAGAGAAAAATACTATAAACAAATCAAGATAACATGGATTGGCCTCAAAACTACCTCCATGGGGCATGCAAGCTCACTATGAGAGAAAGAAAATCAAACAAATATAAGAGAAACTCACTACTCCATCTTTGTACAAAGATCTCTCAAAAATAAGTTCCAAAATCTTTACAAAAGCTCTCTGAAATCTCTCTTGAAGCCTCTCTGTACGATAAAGATGTCACCAGCTACCCAACGTAACAAATGGCTCATCAATCGGAGCTATATAGCCTTCAAAAATTTCAAAATAGTGTTTCACAAGGATATTGGGCTCAAATCAAATCCTAAAATCCTTTCAGATCGTTCGATCATAACAGACTCGAACCAGAACCGTCCGATCACACAATCAGGTATCTCAGGTTTTTGATCAAACTAGGGAAATTTGGGCTATCAGATCTTCATCGATGTTGATTTTGGCTGTCGGATCATGCTCAATCGTGCATAGACTGTGCCATCTGCACCATGGACCGTTGGTCCATGGTGGACTGCATCACATGGCCCTCTCCCCTGTGTGGGCCCTGCCCAGCGGTGGCGATCCACGGTGGACCATGTCACATAGCCCTCTCCCCCATGTGCACCCTCTGGGCCGGCCCACATGCGCCTGCACTGGGTTGGGGCCGCACGTTGGGCCACACCCATGGCCAGCCCATGGGCCCATCCAATAGCTCGTGGGATGTACCAGCCTGCTACTGGCCTTCTCTCATGCATATCTCCTCCGTCTGGACTCCGTTTGAGCTGTTCTTGGACTCGTTGGATTCCATTCATCATCTTGGATCTTGTTCTAGACTTATTATGGATTGAATCTCGAGATATTTTTCTCAATATTATGGTCATCAAAATTAATTCTTAAGGCAACAATCTCTTCCTTTTGATGATGACAAAATATTTGAGTATAAGCAAAATAAAATATTATGAAATATTAAAGAAGGATAGTGCCATTAAAAAGTATGAGCTTGAGATCATGATATATACATATGTATTCAATTTGTGCATTTCTTCAAGGCATTAGCTTTTATTAGGTAGTTTTCTTTTAGGAGAGGAGTTAGGGGCTACGGTCCTGATACATGATGCAAAAATTTTAGAATTTAGGATTTGATATAGATTTGACATAGTTGCATACATTGCATACATTTTACTTATATATTGCATACATTTTGCTTATATGATGCATGATGCAAAAATTTTAGAATTTTAGGATTTGATATAGATTTGACATAGTTGCATACATTGCACACATTTTGCTTATATATTGCATACATTTTGCTTATACGATAATATACGATAAAATACCAATTTATAACACTCTCCCTTTTGGACATCATCAATAAACCAAAAGATTACATTCTTGCTTAAAACCTACTCCCCCTATATGTTGAAATATAATGAACCTGCTGCACGAATAACAAGATATCTATAGTAAAATGTACCAAACAAGATACACAAGATAGTATCAACAAGAGTTATATTTGGTATTTACTCTATAATGTAAGCCAAAAAGCCACATGAGTTCATACCAATAAAAGATACATAAGTTCAGTAGAGTACATCAACCATAATAAGTTCACATAAGTATATAATGTCAGCCTTGAACATCAATACACACAAAAAGGAGACTAACATCCAAAGTTCCATACAACAAAAGATAAAAAGGAGCATAAGGCTAACTAATCAAAATAATCAAAACCAGAGGAAGTGATCTCATAAGGGATGCCAGGGGTACAACCACGACCACACCTACCCCGACTCCTGCCAGAGGAACTAGCACGGGTGGAGGAATGAGGGGATGATCCCAAAGGTTGGGAAGAAGATAGGGCTCTAGCTAGTAGTAGAAGTCTAATGGAGTCAAGCTGACCTAATGCTCTCGACATGGACTGCAGAAAAGAACCAACCCCACTAGCAATAGCCTCACTTGACCCTTTGATCTCCTGCCTCAGTGTCTCGATCCCAGACTCAATCAAACCATGAAGTCTCTCTGCTTCGATTGATAAATCAAATATTTGTGTGATGTCATCTCTCGGCCTGATGGGAAGTGATAGAGTCCTCATCTCTCTCTGCAAATCAAATACTCTGCTAGTGAACCTAAGAACTATGCTCTCGAGCTGCTCAATGCGTGTATTCATATCAAAGAACATCTGCATCATCACAGAAATGTGAGGAACCAATGACTGATCAGATGAGGGGACCATGTGGAAGCTCTTCCCTTGAGATGTACTCTTGGCTGTGAGAAGGATTCCGATGACCTGCAGTGAGAGTCTAAAACTGGTCATCCATTAGTCTGATAGGTGAATGATCGGATCAGTGCTCAGACTGTGGCTCAGTGAAATCTCTCCTAATTGCCTCAGAAGGACCTGCCTCGGGATCTGAAATAAACTGAATATCAGAAGATCTACGCTTACGAGGTGGTAAAGAAGGTCCCTCCTCCTTAGCTCTATCCTCCTTCTTTTCAGTGTCTTTACTCCAATGGCCATCAGCTTTGGTGAAACTCATCTGGTGTAGAGTGTTGCATTGTACGTATCCATATGGGATAGATGACTGGTGGCCTCCTCCTCAAAACTGATCCCAAATCTCTTGAAGACAAGCATACGAGAGCCATACCATAAAGTAAATAGGCTTTAGATCTATCTAAGGTCTCATGCATTACTTCAATCATAAGCATCGAGAGGTTAATGGGAATTTCACAGATAATATGGTGCATAACACATATTTTTCTTCTCGAAATAAAATCATGTCTACCCCTTCTAGAAAAAAATATTTTTATTACCATGTGATGGAGGAGCCTAATTTCAACATTCAAATCTTTAGCTTCAATTTTACTAATTCTCCTTACATCCTCCATTCCCAAAATAGATTTAAAACCATCTTTGTTGGGAAGTTCTTCTTCCCAAGATCCTTCATAAGGAAGGTCTAGAATTTCTCCAAGATGATATGGATCCAAAATAATTTTAACACTTTAACTAAAGATCTACCAATTCCATCATGATAATTGAATTTTGATAAAATTTTCTAACAAGATCAACATAGATAGTTTCCTTAAGCATGCAGTAAAAACTCCAACCTTGCCTCTTGATCTTTTCTATAATTGAAAAACCTTCTCTTTCAAAGAAATGAAATCAACATTTCTTCCTAAATCAAATTTTCTTGCAGAGAGGGGTACATTGATCAGAGTCACAAGTGGGGAGGAAGATGGAACGTGAACCGGAGCCGACTTCTTCTTTCTCTGTTCCTCTTCAAGAATGTGGGTCGACTTTTTTCTTTGAGGGAGTCTCAACTTCGGTGCCATGAGGAGAGCAAAAGAGAGCAAGTCTTGTCCAAGAGGATGTGAGGAACTAGGTTCTAAAGATGGGAAGGAGGGGGGAGAAGCTTTGATGCAGAGATGAAGAAGAAATCAACAAATTTATTGCGGTAAGAAGAGGGTTCTATGGTGAGAAAGAATCTTCAAAATCAGTTGATTTCTGCCCAAAAGAAAATGGATGAGAGATCCTATAGATCTAGAGTGAGATTTGGAAGGATTTGAGAGAATAAAAGGCTAGATCTCAGAGATTTCTAGTGGTGAAGGAGAAGAGGTCGGGTTTCGATTTAAAGGAAGAGGAAATGGGTCGACCTAGGGAATGGCAAAAAAGGGTTTTAAAAACTAAAAATTGGGCATCCTGTGAGCCCTGGAAAGAAGATCAAATTGCCCTTATGGGGCCTCCCATTTTCATGGGACAAACCAGAGGTCACCTCATTTGGGCAGGTAGGCCAAATTCATGCAAAAAAAAATTGAAAAAGAAGAAAAAGATGGGGAATTCAAGGATGATCATGCACAACAGAGAATTTGGACTTCAATCAATAAAAATAAGGCTTAATAAGATTGATTTAAAAAAAATATAATGGGGATCAATAGAAAATTTAGACTCAAAAGATGAAATCAATGCTAAAAAAAAATTGATCATGACGAGTTAGAAGACAAAATAGGTTGAGGTCACCGAGCACATGGATCCAAAATTCCTAGTTCTTTTCTAATTTCATAAAATCTATTTTCATTCAATAGCTTAGTAAAAATATTCGATAATTATTTTTGTGAGCATACAAAGTCAATCATCACATCATTATTTTGTATATGTTCTTTTATGAAATGATGTCTTATTGTAATATGCTTAGATTTAGAGTGTTGAATTGGATTTTTGGTTAGATTAATTGCATTGGTATTGTCACATCTTATGAAAATTTTATTTAGTTTGACATCAAAGTCCTCAAGTTATTGCTTAATCCATAGAATTTGAGCATAGTAACTTCTGACTGCAATGTCTTCAGCTTTGACTATAGACAATGTCATCGAATTTTGCTTTTTGCTAAATCATGAGATTAAGTTTACTCTGAAAAATTGACGAGTTCCATTAGTGCTTTTTCTATCTAACCTACATCCAGTAAAATCTACATCTAAATAGCCTATTAAGCCTAACGTTTGAGTTTTTTTAAGTATTTTAAGATTCTTTTAATAGTATTTAAGTGTGATTCCTTAAAATCAGATTAAAATTTTGCACACATACATATAATAAATATTATATCAGATCTACTAGTAGTGAGATAAAATAAGAAATCTATCATGCCTTTATAAAGCTTTAAATCAACACTTTTACCTCCTTCATCCTTGTCAAGCTTGCACGAAGGGCTCATAGGGATGCCGATAGTCTTGACGCTCTCCATCCCAAATCTCTTTAGTAGCTCTCTTGTTTATTTACTTTGATTGATAGAGGTTTTTTTCTTCGTTTGTTTGATTTAGAGTCCAAGAAAAAATATGAGCTATCCCATTGTGCTCATCTCGACTCCCCCTACATGAACTTGACAAAGTCTTGATATAAAGCTTCATTAGTAGATCCAAATATGATATCATCAACATATATTTGAATAACTAGGATGTCGTCATGATTTTATTTTATAAAAAGAGTAGTATCTATATTTTTTCTTAAAAAATCATTATCTAGCAGAAATTTAGTAAGCCTTTCATACCATGCTCTAGGTGTTTGTTTTAAACTCTATAAGGTTTTATTTAATTTGAAAACATAGTTAGATAAAGCATGATTTTCAAAGCCAGAGGGTTGCTCAACATACACTTCTTTAGATATCTATCCATTTAGAAAGGTACTTTTAACATCCATTTGAAATAATTTAAAGTTCATGTAATATGTATAAGTAAGCAAAAGTCTAATGGCCTCTAATCTAGCTACCGATGGAAAAATCTTATCAAAATCAATTCTCTCTTTTTGGTTATATCCTTTGGCTACTAATCTTGCTTTATTTCTTACTATATTTTTATTTTCATCCAATTTATTTCTAAATACCTATTTAGTTCTAATTATGGGGTGATCTCTATGTCTTTCAACTAGGATCTATACATTATCTTTTTTTAAATTGATTTAGTTCTTTTTGTATGGCATTTATCCAATTATGATCTTTTTCAGCTTCAGCTATGGATTTTGGTTCAAAATGAGATACAAAAATAAAATGATTATAAACATCTCTAAGTGATGAACGAGTTCTTACCCCATGTGTGGGATCATCAATTATAAGTTCGTTTGGATGGCTGTGGACATACCATCATTCCCTTGGAATCATTTGTACCTTATGCTTGCTCTTATTGATCTTACTATTTTTCACCCTCATCATCATGATTGTCTTCATGTTCTTTGTCATTTTGGAGTGTAGAGTCCTTTAGGGTGAGCTCATTCATCCCTTCCACAATTAGATCTACATTATTAACAACTCTCTTCTTTGATACAAGATCATTAGTCTCATCAAAACTTACATGTATTGATTCTTCTACAACTAAGGTCTATTTGTTAAAAACTCTAAATGCTTTACTAGTAGAGGAATAACTAAGAAAAATAGCTTTATTAGACTTAGCATCAAAATTTTTTAATTTATCTTTACTATTATTTAAAACAAAACACCAACAATCAAAAACATGAAAAGATCCAATTTTTGGTTTTCTTCCTTTTCATAGTTCATAAGGTGTTTTTTTTAGGATTGGTCTAATTAATGCATGATTTAGAATATAGTATGCCTTGTTAATTACTTCTGTCCAAAAATATTTTGGAAGATTACTTTCACATAGTATAGTATGAGCTATTTCTTCTAGTATTCTATTCTTTTTCTCCACTATCTTATTTTGTTGGGATGTCCTAGGTGCAGAAAAATTATGTTCAATCTCTTTTTCATAACAAATTTTTTTGAAATCTTGATTTTCAAATTTGATTCTATGATTACTATGAATATTAAGAATTGAATTTTGTTTCATTTGAAATCTTTTGATAAAATTTGAAAAAAATTAAAAATGTCTTATCTTTATGTACCAAAAAAAGAACCCATGTAAAATGAGAGAAATCATCGATAATTATAAAGCCATATCATTCACCACCTAAGTTAGTAGTTTTAGTAGGTCCAAACAAATCCATATGCAATAATTCTAGTGGCCTAGAAATTGAAACTATATTTTTAGATTTGAATGAAACTCTGGTTTGCTTACCTAGTTGGCATGCATCCCAATTTTTTTTTTTTAAATTCAATTTAGACAAACCAACAACCAAATCCTTTTTGATAAGTTTCGAAAGAGAATTCATACTAATACGAGTAAGTCAACGGTGCCAAAGCCAATTAGCCTCATTAATTTTGGTATTTATTTCTACTAGATATTGCATGTTTTACATGAAAAGGTCATCCAAATCTACCATATAAATATTACTATGCCTATATCTAATAAACCTTATGCCATTATCATTGGGACAAGTTACAATATACATTGAAGATTCAAAAGTTATTTTGAAACTCTTATATAAAGTTGATTGATGTTTAAAAGATTATGTTTAAGACTATCAATCAATAAAATATTTTCAATAAACTTAGAGGGAATAGTACCAATGTTACCTATTCTGATGATCTTTTTTTTGCTAATATCTTCAAAGGTGACCATCCCTCCATCTTTTGCATTAAGAGTGATGAATTGAGATTCATCATCTATCAGGTGTCTTGTGCTCTCACTATCAGGATACCACTTTCATTTCAATCCACAGGTTGAGACACACTTACATAGAAATTTAAGCTTTGACTTTATGTACCTAAGCTTTCTTAGGTCCTTCTTGATTACTCACTATAGTCCTTTTTAAAACCTATATTTTCTTCATATTAGAACTATTAAATCTGTTAGAAACATATGTATATAATTTATGTCCTACCTTTCTACATCTGAAACATAAAATATTGGAAAATTTATCATTAGAGGAGTTGATAAAAATATTTTTCAAAAATTTTTGTTTGTTCAGTGAGTTATAACCAAGACCAGCTTTGTTATATACTACTCTTTGATTATCAAGAATCATTTAAAGTTTATCTGAACTTAGAGAAAACTTTTTTACACTTGATTTTAGTTTAGCTACTTCAATTTTTAAGTTTAGATTTTCTTGAGTTAGAGCCATCTTTTCATTTAAAATTTTTTCTTTTTCTTTCAACAAAGATTGTTTTTCATTTTTAGCTCTTTATTCTAAAGTCCTAACTTCTTTAGATCATCTAATAAATCATAAAATGCCTCTTGAAATTTATAAAAATAAATTCATTTGAGGATTTTACAATTACGTCATTTTCATGTGTCATAAGGCATAAGTTAGCTTCTTCATGAGTATCTTCATCAGAGCTTGTATTGTTGCTGTCACTTCATGTAGCTATCATTGCTTTCTTTTTGAACTTCCTACGAGCCTTTTTGAGTTGTGGACATTTAGATCTGAAGTGGCCTAATTTTTTACACTCATAGCATATGAGAGGTTGCTCCTTATCTCTTTCTTTACTTGACTCCCCTTTAGCTAGTGGTCTTCTTCTAATTTTTTGTCTTCTTTTCTTCATAAATCTTTTAAATTTTCAAGTGATAAGTGCCAATTCTTCATCCTTATCATCATTTTCAGTTTGTCCGATTCCTCTTCTTCTTGACTAGTGGACTTGAGAGCAATTATTTTCTCCTTCTTGGTCTCTTCTTCACTGTGTTGTCTCATGGTCAATTCGTGTATCATGAGCGATCTGAGAAGCTCCTCCAAAGGTAAAATATTGAGATCCTTCGCCTCTTGAATCATGGTGATCTTTGCTTCCCATGCTCTTGGTAGAGATCTAAGAACCTTTCTTACAAAATCACTATTAGAGTAAGACTTACCAAGACTCTTAAGACTATTTATAATGTTAGTAAAGTTAGTAAATATTTGGATAATAGACTCATTAGGATCTATTTTAAAGAGTTCATATTTATGGACTAGCATGTTAATTTTTGATTCTTTAATCTGATTAGTACCTTCATGTGTTACCTTTAGTCTATTCTAAAATTTTTTAGCAGAATTACAAGTTGAAATATAGTTGAATTCATTTGTAACTAGATCACAATACAATACATTCATGGCTTAAGATTGAGTTGAGCCATTTTCTTATCAACCTCATCCCATTTCTTTTCAGGCTTAGTTGATTTTACACCATCAATTAATTTGGTGGATGTGTATGGTCTGTTGACTATGATACTTCATATATCATAGTCAAGTACTTGAATAAAAATTTTTATTTGAGCTTTTCAATAGGTGTAGTTGGATCCATTGAAAAGAGGAGGTCGGTTTGTAGACTGTCCCTCGACAAGCGAAACATTGACTTGGATTGCTATAGATCTTTAGCTCTTGATATTAAAATCAAGAAGAGACTAGAGCATCAGGCTCTGATACTACTTATTATCTAGCTATGCAATCCAAGAGAGGGGGGTGAATTGGGTACTAAAATTTAAGTGGTAGTGAACCATAAAAAAATTTTGTCGAGAAAGTGATATGAATGTACAGTGGCAAAAGTAAATAATATAAGATATTAAAATAAGTAAGATATTAATATAATAAAGTAAGAAGAGTAATCAAGACACCACAAACAAGGAGTGTTGCCCAGAGATACAACCCAAGTGGGGGGAGGGGGTGAATTGTGTTTTTAAAATTCTTTTGGGAAATTAAGCAAGTATGTGCACTATATGAGTGTATGCAATGAGAATAATAAGTTGATATACTAAAATTTAAATGTAAAGAAGTAAGCAAGCAAAGTCACACACATAAACAGTAAATTTTATAGTGATTCGGTGTCAACCCAACACCTATATCCACTCCTCAACAAGCCCTCCTAAGAATTTCACTATAATCACTAAGATTACAGCAAGATTGTTTTAGCAGGATCACAATTGTAATCCGATTGATTTTACGAGCTCACCAATCAAAATCTATCTCCAAGCCACTCCTTGGCTTATACTAATCTAATTCAAAGCTTGAATGAGCCTATCCCTCCAAGTTTTAATCCCTATTGAAATTTGAGATATAGAAATTATAAGTACAAAAATTTGAATACAATTATAAACTCTTTTAATGAGCTGATGTAGAAACAATAATGCCCAAGTTGAGAAGTTGAGAAGCTTTATTTGAAGCTGAAGCTCTCTTCTTGCCCTTGAGGAAGACTTCACTTTTTGAATGATTCTCAGACTTTCTCTCTTGTTCTTGTCTTCCTTGTATTTTTCTTACTTTAATAATCACTTAAAATCCCTTTAATCAAAGTTGAGAATACTAAAAATAGGTTTATAGTCATTGGAGCTTGAGAAATAGTCATTTGAAACCTCCTGGATCAATTTTGCATTTTCTGAAAACTAGCTGTTACTGTTGTCAGAGCCTGTCAAGTTGACTCTAGCAAATCTTGAGTCGGCTCAAGATCACCTTGAGTCAGCTCATGGTATTCTTGAGTCAGCTTGAGCGAGTTGTTCAGAAAATCACCTCTCTGTCCTTTGAGACAAAGTCAACTTGAGTAGTGCTTAAGTCGGCTCATGCCTGTGCCAATGCTATGCTGTGTGCCAGAGTCGACTTATCTTGTACCTGAGTCGACTCAAGAGCTGTGCCAAATTTTGAATTATTCCAGAGTTGGCTCTAGGGATACTTGAGTTAGCTCAAAACCTGTACCAAGTGCTGAATGCATGCCAGAGTCAGCTCAAATCCTTCCTAAGTCAGTTCAAGATCTTGTTTCTTCAAGATATTGCTTGGCTTGATCTCTTAAGTCTTTATTCTCCAAACTTTTCATTGAAAATCTTTGAGCCTTGTCAGGATATGGTCCAAACCTTCTGAACTTTCTACTATACACTTAAATAATTCGTTAGTGCTAAAAATCTACTCAAAAGTTTTGTTATTCATCAAAATCAAACCTAGGATCAACAATCTCTTCTTTTCTAATGATGACAAAATTTTTGAGTGAGAAGATGGAATATTCTCAAAATTTAAGATATGATAGCATAGCATCGTCACATATAAGAGAGATTTGACTTTAATATTCATATGGTCTAAAATATTCAGAACATGTATTTAGTTTGGACATCTTCCTTTTTGTGAATAATAGCAAGTGTTGATTTGAGTTATCAACTTTGTATTACTTAGTTCTTTAAGTGTGCCATTTTTGCTATTTTACCAAAAAGAAATACTCTCCTCCTTAGCCATACATATCAAAACAAGTTCAAAGTATTCTCCCCCTTAACCATACATATTACTTCTCTCTCCCTTTTTGTCATCATCAGATAAAAAATGTAGACCATTTAACATCAAAGACAATAAGACACCAATATAAAGCATAACATTTAACATATATTTTGAAAAAAAAGAGATTACATAGTCCATTAAACTATGTACTATATACAAAAGATGTGACCGAAACAGTACAACACTTAATAGTACAAGCAAGATGAAGTACAAAGCCAACTATTAAGGATACATAAACTAAGTCCTATGACATATGATGAAACAAAAACAACATAATCACTACTGATCCTAGAAGAGAATCTAGGCCTGATCCTCATCAAATACTATCTCGAGAGTGGTGGAGGAACTAGGCCTGGCAATGGGAAAGCCTGATCTCCTGCTTCTAGTCCTAGTAGAGGGTCTCCCTATAGTAGCTTGAGTGTATGTCCTAATGGGTCTAGGAGGAGGCTACAAGGATGTGGAAGGCTGAGTGGGTGCACTCGGGGATGGTTGCAAAGCAAGAAAAATGACTGGATTAAATGAAATGTCAGCAGTTGCCTCCCCTATTGCCTCTACTGTTGCTTCTGCTACTGCTGATGATGCTGCCACTATTGCTGCTGCTACTGATGTAGATGGAGGATGTGTCCTCAGTAAGTCTGCAACTATCCCATCGAAGCTAGAAGTGTCGAAGTGAGATCCTGGGGCACTCTAGAACCCTCTTTCTGCTCCAAGATATCAATCCTCTGGGCCAGATCTAAGGTGGAAGGCCCTCTAATACAAATTGACCAATCCTTGCCAGGTGATCATCATCAAGCTGAGTCTGGGCTGGCGGAGGTCTCATTGATCATCTGGGAGGAGTCATGAAGGAATCAGAAGGCTATGTTGGAGGTACATCTGACTTAGTATCTGCTGCAAGATTTGGTCCTCCTGCATCTGTAAGCTGCTATTCCTCCTATCCCGAAACATGTCTCACCCACCTCTGACCAACTCGGTGACATCCCATACAAATGAGGGTCCTCTCATCATAAGTGTCAGTGTGACGAAGATCAACTGAAAGCTCCCCCTCAAAATCAATCCCTACCTCCCGAAAGACAGATGTCAAAGCCATGCCGTAGGGTAGGCATGCCCTAGCCCTCCCTACACTGTCTTGCATCTAGGAGAATATCATCTGTGGGAGGTTCAACTGCTGACCTTGGATAATACAATCCATGATCCCAATGACTCTATCTGGGACTAAATCAAGCATATCAGTCTTAGGGAGAATGATCCTAGCTACAATGTGACTAAGCACTCTCATTTCCACTGTTAGGTGTTTTGCTTGAAGCTCAGAGATCCCATGTACATCTTGTTGGAAAATATGTCCTAAAGCCAATCGTTTGATGATTGTGCTAATTATAAATATATATGAATTGATAAATAATAAAAGTTATTTGATCTTTTTCATTACAAAGTTACATCTTCTAACGAACTCCTATATTATGATGAAGTCCTTAGGACTACTTTGATCGATAAAGAAGAATTTATCATGTAGTCCTTAAATTATTTCATGAACAAACGATACGCTATTATTAGAACGATAGTGATATCAAGTATAGGTCATTGTGTGCCATATGCATTAGTTGTTTTCATAACCAAATGATGTGGAGATACTGGTATGGCATGCAGGTGAGATATAGGAGTACATTATCACTGAACATGACCAACTGTGGAGTATTTTTCTATTAAGGGTAGCTCACGAAGAATATGGATATAAGTGTCCCTCTGATCTGAGATCACCACGGTGACTTACAAGCAACTCACTGTACTTTAGTGCTGGACTAATTGAGTTTTTAATTCAGTGATGGAAGATTTTTTTAAACAGTCAAGTACTTATCAAATCGGTATGTGAGTCAAGATGGGATTGACCTCTCTGAATTAGTAGGAGTAAATGTATTAATATATTTTAATTTAATAAAATCTGAGCTCGAATAATCATGTGATAGATTTAAAAGATTAAAATATAATGTAGATGATTTATCTAGGATTGACAATTAAATCCTAGATCATCCTCGAGCAATAGGATCAAAAAGATGAATTATACGATAACCATATGCCAATAGGTTCTTGAATATTGCTTCACCATCATTCGACCCATTCGAATGTCGGGTTACCATTGCTAGATGGTTATATCGATTGATTTAAAAATTTATTTCTATACTACTGACTTAGGTTCGAACCTATGGGGTCACACTCAAAAGAAGTTTCTAACTGATTATGTGGCTGATCAACGATTGAGAATCGTTCAAAGACTTAATTATCAATTTGATTGATGGTTAACCTTTTACAAAAGTTATAATAAATTTATTCACTAAGTGTTAGTGAATTAATGAAAAATTAATTAGCAGTTAGATTATTGATTAGCTCAATTTGATTGAGTAAAGAGGATTAAATAAAATCTATTGATTAGCCTTCTCACCCTTCTATCTCACATCCAAATTTGGCTAAAATATGGTTTTAAATGGTATGTTCAAATCTGATTTGAAATAGGATACCTTTTAGATAATGTTTGACATTATCTATAACCTCTCCACGCCACTTCTTTTTATTCCTCTTATTTTGTGCAACAACATGGGGGTTTCTCACCATGGGAAATCAGATAGGATCTAGTTTCACCATGGAAAAATAAAAAGAGGGGGCATCATATATTTCTTTTGGGTGTGGGAATTGAGAGAAGGCAATAAAAGGCAAGTTAGAGTCCAAAAACCTTAGGACTCTTCACCCTTAATCATTACAGACGTAATAAAAAAGGGATTGGGATCTCTTTTATGCATGTAAGATAAAAGAGGAATAGCTCTTCATGTGAAGGGGTCTTGGGCATGAGTTTATGGTGTGGAAAAGGGAGAGAAGAGTTCTCTTCTCTTGGGTGAGCGCAAGATCAAAAATCTTAGGATTTAGTCCTCAGGGTTTGGGAAGAGAGAAAAATAAGAGAAAAAATAGTTTCTTCTTCATATTTTTTTTAGATCTTCATCTCCTTCAGAAGTCTATCTTCAATCTCGAAAAAAGTTTTAGAGATTTGAAGAAAGGATCTATATCAGCCAAGAAGAAGGTCTTCGCACAAGCTAGCACTCCCGAGAAGACCGATCAGATCGTTGCTTCGAGTAAATTTTTCATAGAGACCGAATATGTGTGTGGCTGTGAGCAACCAGTAAAGATCATCTTTACCATGTCTCTCAATAGCAATGATCATTGACCTATGCTCAGATATCATGTTCTAAACTCAAATTAGAAGTAGATGTGATCTACTGCTTACATCCATGCATGTAGATTTTATTATGTGATTATTTCAGATTATATGTAACATATCATATCATAGATCCTAGAGTAGATAGATTTGATGATTACATCATATGTATGTTAGATTAATTTAATTAATTAATTTATTTTTTATTGTAATTTATTCAAAAAAAATTTGAAATACATGCATGAAATCGTCTACGTTCACCAACAATGGTATCAGAGCGAGATTCATTATGACATGTTATATGTATATATTAAATTTAAAATTTAATTTTATTTAGATCTAATATATGATATCTTAGATCTGAATTTAATTAATAATTGATCATACAAATTGATATAATATTATCCTGCTATAAGGTTTATCCCTTACAATAAAAAAGTTGTCCTAGTTTGTGCTATTCTTTGATAAAATCTGATTTTTTATGTTGTATGTAATATTTATGATCTGATTTAGATGTAATCTAAGATTGTAATCAGATCTGATAAAATTTAGATTAGATCTAAATTCAAATATATATGATATGTGATTAGATTAGATGATCCGATTAGCAAGTACTTGGATTGGGTTGATCACTAGACCGTCTGATCATAGGAGTAAGAAGGGTTTAAAGACCCTCTCTTCCTATTTGATGGGATACTCTTATGGTGTGTAGGGGTGCCATGTGATTAGATCTCATGAAGAAGAACGTGAAAGAAAGAACTTATTTTTCTATAAAATTTTAGATCTTGAAACCCTAGGTTTGTTGTATGTGATACAATATTGTATGAAAAATAAAACATATAATCTATATGATTAAAATTATTTTAATCTTAAAAAAATAAAATCTTGAGTCATAACAAGTTTAGATATGATCTAAAAAGATATTTATTATTGATTTTATTTAAAAATTATGTAAGATTTTTTAGATCTGAAATGTACTCACATAATTACTGAGTTGATCTAATTTTGAATTGAGTTGATCCAGTCCTCTTGTGTAGCCAGCTTAATATTGATTGAGTCGATCCAGTTTCAAAATAAAAAATCTTTGCATAACATTTATTGTAAATTATTTATAAAATAAAAAATTAAAATTATTTCAAACCTAAACCTAAACCCATATTGATGCTAAACTTAATTGAGAATTAAGTGAAGAATCAATTAAATCTAGAATTGTGAATTAAAGATCTAATATCATTTGTATAAAATATGAGGGCATGGATTAGCTCAAATCAGGTTCTCTTAATTGGATTAGACTTAAGATTAGAATCAAAGAGTTAATGGACCATGTAGAGAAATTGATTAAATTTAACTAAATATTAAATTAGATTAAATTAGAATTTCTCTAGAACCAATACAATAGTTGTAGTTGGTCAACTCTATATCTTTGATTAGACCAAATGAACTTTGATTGTGGCTCAGTGATTAAATCCGAATCATTAGGTAGGTCAAATCAAAATTAATTAATCAATTGGTATCTAAGGTAAGTTTGGCATTTCGATCAGTGATTTTTAATTGGTTTGGTTTATCTAGTCATTTCGATGGTATCTAAGGCAAGCTTAGCAGATCCTCCCATCAATCTTACTTACCTGACCAATTTGATGGATTATATCTTGATTAGACCATTAAATGATTCGAGTTGACTCATGCCATTAAGGTTGATCAGTGTGATTGATCTAGGTGTCAGTTCGATCAGCATGATCCTAATCTGATTAAGTAACTTGATAAAGTCAGTGAGAGGATTGTGGTCTACTGATTGATTTTTTTTTAAAATTAATTAAATTTTTTAAATTATTAGATCTATAAAATAAGCTAGTTATGGGGATAACTGGATCATAGCTTCCCATTAAAATGAATGATAATGGGTTCATTATTTTTGATTAACATTGCAGGTGCCATTCGTCTAGTGTTCTCTCTGAATGATGAAATTATTATCCATCATATGATGATTTTATTGTACTATCTGATGATGGTTAGGTTGACGAGCTATCTTTAGATCTGATCATTCATTAGTTAGAATCACTGAGTAGGTTCATGTTAATGGTTTGACCTAACTAAAACTTTCAGTGGAGGCCCATCGCCTACTGAAATAAAATTTGAGGCTAAATTTACTACTAAAAATTATTTAAAAAAATAATTAGTTGAGAACCTATCCATAGGTACATATGGGTTGACTGAGTCATCCTCGGGCCTGTATGCAGTCTGTGTGGATTTTAGTATCCGCTAAGGGATTAAAGTAATTCCTTGAATTGGAGATAGATACTACCAATTCGTATAAAATAGTGAGAGAACCTTTAGACTAAAATCCAAGTCTTTAGGCTTAATCAATTCATAAACATTGAGGTCTTGTATTTTTCTTTCAATTATGGCTAGATATCCGTTGCTCCATTCACTGTTTGACAGTGACTTATTTATAGGACCTAACTTCGATAGATGGTATCAGAAGTTGTAAATAGTTCTAGAGTATGAATGGATTCTAAATATGATTATGGATCCAACACCTGATGTTCCCACATCCAACACACATGATGCGATCAAAAGTACTTATCAGAAGTGACCAAATGATCATATCATCATCTGGTATTTTTTGAGAGCAGTAAAAAATATGAATTTAGTTGAAAATTCGATAATGCTTAGTAGGAAAAAATCCTTCAAATATTGAAGAAATTCTTTTACACCTCTGAAGATGTGTCTTAGGTGGGTAATAATCTTTGAGAAAGAAAAAAAAAGATGCAAAAGAGTCGTGCTTGGGTTAATGAGTCCGAACTAATAAAAGAGTCTAAGGTTAACCTAGTCTGGCAGAATCTCTTGATCCAAATAAGCTAAAGAAGAGAAATCAGTAAAGGATTGCTGGATAAGGTACTTATATGATAACACCTTATGATTTCTCTATCTATAACACTACTACCTGAATATTGGATATCGAAAGTCCATGCAAATTATTGTAATGACTTCAGGTTAGTAGAAAGTTTGAAAATAGCAAGAGGTTTCTGAATATTAGAGATGGAAGTTATGTTCCAATCTTGGTTTTAGGAATCGTTGAGCCTATTGTTAATTCTAATAATATCATTTTAATGATTGTCACTATTGTCTAATGATTTTATGATATCATTATGAATGATGTCAAAATCATGTGGACAACTAAGAAATAATATTTACACAGCCTGTTAGTATATTATACACAATAAACAAACTCCTTAGAGCAGATAATGTCATGGAAGCCTATCTTTGATAATTTAGGCTCAATCATATAAATAAGAATAGGATCAACAGAAAAGAATTCTCAAAGTCAATGATTGTGAATCATTGTCAACCTATCAATCCTATCTCCTTAGTAAGATGACCAAGTCACCTTTTGCTGAAAAAGATGAACAAGCCAATAATATTCTGAATTTGATACATACTGATGTATTGGATTTACGAATATGTTTATCATAAATTTAGATTATTTAAAATATTCAAATAATTCTTTAATAAAGTAGAGAAATAAACTGGAAAGAGCATTGAAACTCTTCAATCAGACTAAAGAGGAAAATATCTTTCCAGTGGATATTTGACATATCTAGAAGAGAATAGGATTCTTTCTTATTGGAATCGACTTTGTTAGACATAATTCGATCCATGATGGAGTTTAAAAGTCTGCCAGTCTCCTTTTAGGATTATGCTCTTAAGACTCTTGTTATGTTCTGAGTTGGATTTCGAATTAATCAGTCGTAATAACTCCATATGAAATATGGACTAAGCATAAGCTGCAACCCTCTTACCTTAGGATTTGGGAGTCTTTGGTTTATGTTAAGCAATTGCAGACAGATTAGCTTGGATCTTGATCCTATATATATTATTATGAAAGATAACCCTAAAGAATCTAAGGAGATATTACTTCTATTATGCTAAAGAACAAAAATTATTCAGTATTCTTTTTTGAAAAAAGAGTATCTTGATGAAGGAACTGATGCCTCTAATGTGGAACTTATGAAGTTCGACAGGTAGAAGAACCGACACAATCTAGTGAACCCATAGAACTAAATTTGATTAGATCAAATCCGAAATCTATTATAGAGGCATCATTAAGGAGATTCGGTAGAGTACCACGTCTGTCAGATAGATACTTCAGTTTTTAGTTCTGGGATGTGATCCTGTTGAACTCGATGAGAACAACAAGGATTTGATCACCTACATAGATGCCATGCAGAGGTCCGACTTTGATTAATGACTTAGAGCCATTAAGTCTGAAATAAAATTCATAATGGTCAATGGTGTATGGATACTCGTTGATCCACTCGAAAGGATAAAGCCCATAGGGTGTAAGTGGATCTTCAATAAGATCAGAGAGCATAGACGAGAAGATGGAGATCTACAAAGTCTGTCTGGTTATCTAAGGATATTATCAATGTTATAGTATTGACCATAGTGAGACATTTTTTTCTGTGGCAATGCTAAATATTTCGAAGTTAGAATATGTATTTTGATAAATGATTAAAATGCATAGCTTCATTGAGAATGAAGAAGAATCCTGCAAATATAAATGGGTTAATAGTTTTATAAGTGTATTTTTTGTTTTATATGCGAATGAATTTTTCTTAATTGGAAATGACATTCCTTATATTATAGGAAATAAAGATTTTACTATTATCATTATTTTCTATAAAAGACTTGAGAAAAGCATCCCTCATCCTAGGGATGAAGATCTATAGTGATAGATCTAAGATGCTACTTAGATTATCCCTATCTACTTACATAGAGTGTTTATGAGTAGAATTTGTTCTATCATATACATCATGTATGAGATCGGATATGGTATACTCACTAGGGTAGTGAGTGGATACCTGCAAGATCCAGATGAGAATCACTGAAAGGTCATCTTTAAGTATTTGAGAAATACTAATGATTGATGATTTGATTACGGAGAATCTGACTTAAAACTTGTAAAGTATGATTTCAATTTTTAGTTGGATATAATAATAGCAAGAACGTATCGGAATATATCTTTATCCTAAATAATAGAGCAATCTACTGAAAAAGTTTCAAGCAGAGCAATATAGCCAAATTTAAATTGTAAGACAGAATGTATTACAGTATTCGATGCTTGCAAAGAAGCTATATGATTGTATAGGTTCACGACAAGCTAGGAGTGGCATCCTCTGATGATGGTCCTGCTGTATTGTACAGCATCAGAGCTATAGCTCATGCCAAGGAGCCGAAATCCCATTAAATTACCAAGTATTTTGCATCGCTACCATCTTATTCAGAAAATCTGTTAAGGTAACATGAATCTTTAGAAGATCGACGGAAAAAAAAACTTGACCAACCCATTTACTAAAGCCTCGGTATCTAGGAGTTCTGAGATAATAAATCGAAGATGGATATATGATATTATACTGATTGATTTTAGTCCAAATGGGAGTTGTTGGAAAATATATCCTAAAGTCAATCATTTGATGATTGTACTAATTATAAATATATATGAATTAATAAATAATAAAAATTATTTGATCTTTTTTATTACAAGATTACATCTTCTAACGAACTCCTATGTTGTGATGAAGTTCTTAGGACTACTTTGATCGATAAAAGAAGATTTATCACGTAGTCCTTAAATTGATTCATGACCAAACGATATACTATTACTAGGATGATAGCGATATCAAGTGTAGGTCATTGTATGCCATATACATTGGTTGTTCTCGTAACCAAATGGTGTAGAGACATTGGTATGATATGTAGGTGAGATATAAGAGTATATCATCACTGAACGTGACTAACTGCAGAGCACTCTGCTGTCAAGGATAGCTCATGAAGGGTATGGGTATAAGTGTCCCTCTGACCTGAGATCACTATGGTGACTTGCAAGCAACTCACTATACTTTGATACCGGATTAATTGAGTTTCTAATTTAGTAATAAAAGATTTTTAGGTACAGTCAAGTATTTGTTAAGTTGGTGCATGAGTCAAGATAGGATTGACCCCTCTGAATTAGTAGGAGTTAATGTATCATGTATTTCATTTTAGCAAAACCTGAATCCGGATAATCCATGTGATAGATTTGAAAGATTGAAATATAATGTAGATAACTTATCTAAGATTAACAGTTAAATCTTAAGTCATCCTCGAGTATTAGGATCAAAGGGATAAATTATACGGTAACCATACATCAATAGATTCTTGAATGTTGCTTCGCCATCATTTGACCTATCCAAATGTCAGGTCACCATTGCTTGATGGTTACATCGATTGGTTCAGAAATTTATTTCTGTGCTACCAACTTAGGTTCGTACCTATGGGGTCATACTTAAAAAAAATTTCTGACTGATTATGTGGTTGATCAATGATTGAGAATTGTTTAAGGGCTTAATCGTCAATTCGATTGATGGTTAACCTTATGCAAAAGTTACAATAAATTTATTCATCAAGTGTTAGTGAATTAATAAAAAATTAATTAGTAATTAGATTATTGATTAACTCAATTTGATTGAGTAAAGAGGATTAAATAAAATCTAATTGAATTAGATTCAATTAGGTATGACCCGATTAGGTTATGAGATGACCTAATCGCTAATGAAGAAATATCCCTGATTTGATCAGAATTTTGATTTAATTAATTTTTAATTTGATTGAGATTTGATTAAAAATTTATGAATATAATTAGATTGGATTTTATATATTTTATTTGGGCTAAACCAGATATGATTTGGTTTGGATTCAAATTAGGAAACCAAGAGTCCATATTGTATTGGACTCTTCCTCCCCTTTCGCCATAATTTTTGATGCTATCTTTCTCCATGCACAAATAGTTTTTGTATGAGATTTTTTTACACCAAAGAACCTTCTCACCCTTCTATCTCACGTCCAAATTTGGCTAAAATATGGTTTTAAATGGTATGTTCAAATCTGATTTGAAATAGGATACTTTTTAGATAATGTTTGACATTATCTATAACCTCTCCATGCCACTTCCTTTTATTCCTCTTATTTTGTGCAACAACATGGGGGTTTCTCACCATGGAAAATCAGATAGGATCTGGTTTCACCATGGAAAAATAAAAAGAGGGGGCATCATATATTTTTTTGGGCATGGGAATTGAGAGAAAGCGACAAAAGGCAAGTTAGAGTCCAAAAACCCTAGGACTCTTCACCTCTAGTCATTACACACCTAATAAAAAGGAGATTGGGATCTCTTTTGTGCGTGTAAGATAGAAGAGAAATAGCTCTTCATGTGGATGGGTCTTGGGCATGAGTTTATCGCATGGAAAAGGGAGATAAGAGTTCTCTTCTCTTGGGTGAGCGCGAGATCAAAAACCTTAGGATTTAATCCTTAGGGATTGGGAAGAGAGAAAAATAAGAGAAAAAATAGTTTCTTCTCCATATTTTTTTTAGATCTTCATCTCCTCCAGAAGTCTATGTTCAAACTCTAAAAAAGTTTCAGAGATTTGAAGAAAGGATCCAGATCAGCTAAGAAGATCTTTGTGTGAATTAGCACTCCCAAGAAGATCGATCAGATCGGAACTTCGAGTAGATTTTTCATAGAGGCCAGATACATATGCGGCTGCGAGCAACTAGCAAAAATCATTCTTACCATATCTCTCAGTAGTGATGATCATCAATCCATATTCAAGTATCGAGTTTTGAACTCAGATTAGAAGTAGATGTGGTCTACTGTTTACATCCATACATGCAGATTTTATCATGTGATTATTTTAGATTTTATATGCAACATATCATGCCATAGATCCTAAAGTAGGTTGATTTAATGATTAGATCATATACATATTAGATTAATTTGATTAATCTATTTATTTTTTACTGTAATTTATTTAAAAAAAATTTGAAATACGTATATGAAATCGCCTACGTTCACCAACACATTTTCCCTTCCCAAAATCATCCTAAGGACTTGATCTCTGTCGAATGGGTGATGAGGTGCTACTCCTTCAAATAGTAACCCCCAAATCTGTGCTAACCTCTTCACTGTAACGACAAAAGAGACTCCCTTGATAGTGCAACCTAAGTCATTGTCTCCTCTGGCCATGGACTGATAGAAGTCACGCACAAGATGAGGATACGTTGGTTGTTTCATCGAGAAAAATCTTTCCCATCCTTGCAGTCTAATCCAATTTTCAAACCTAAAACCTTCTCTATCCAAGAACTGAAAGTCCACATTCCTACTAATTGTTACTTGTCTATCAAGGAAAGAAGGGGAACGAGGAATGGGTGAATGGGGAGCCACGTTAGCTTCATGAAAATTTGAATCAAAATCACTTGAAGATTCATGCATGGCCTACAGTCTCTTCCTTGGTGGCCCCAAAGTCATGCTTTTTCGTCGCGGCCCTATTGGCATGCTATAATGAAATTCAAAAGAAAAGAGAAATCGACAGGTGGATCGGTTTGCTAGGGACCTCAGAGAGCAGTAGAGAGGTTCCTAGGGCGCACAGTGAAAAGGGTAAAGTGATTCGAAGGGAAGGAGGCTTGAGTTAAAAACAGCATTTCCGACCATGAGTCGACTCAACAATATCTTGAGTTGACTTGATAGGGATTTGACTCAAGCTCTAGAAGTTGATAATTTTGAAATTTCTAGGAATGACAAGATACATTGGTTCAAGAAGATTTGAGTTTGGATTAGCTCAGTCTAAGATGAGAGATTTAATTTGAAAGATAACACATTCCTAATTCTCTTCTAATTATGCTAAACTTTTCTTCATTGAGGGGTTTGGTAAAGATATCAGCTAATTGCCTAACTGTACTAATAAATTCAAGCATTTCATTATCATTTTGTACATGATCTCTTATGAAGTAATCTCTTATCTCAATATATTTAGATCTTGAGTGTTGGATTGAATTCTTAGTTAAGTTAATTGCATTTGTATTGTCACATCTTATGAAAATTTTATTAAGTTTAATACCAAAGTCTTCAAGTTGTTGCTTAATCCACATGATTTGAGTACAACAACTTCCAGCAGCAACATATTCGATCTTTCAACCATAGATAATACTATTAAGTGTTGTTTCTTACTAAATCATGAAATTAAATTAACTCTAAAAAATTGACAAGTACCACTTGTACTATTTCTATCTAGTTTACATCCAGCAAAATTTATATTAGAATATCTAATTAATTCTAAAGATGCCATTCTTATTGATGCATGTGTGGTGCTCCCAAGCCTTGGGAGACCATGCGAGGAGCCAGGGATTGACTCCAAGAGACTAGGATTGGTTTGGATCCTAGGACTAGGACAGGAGTGGTCCTAGGATGGAGGTGGCACGTAGCTCTCTATGGGCTTGAGGTTCAGACGATGAGAACTTCGAGGGGCATGGTTGGAGCTTCGGATATTTGAAGATACAAGATGTTGCAAGAAATCAGAGTCAAAGATAAATCTACGAGAGAAGAAGCAGTTTCAGCAGGTTAGTCGACTCAGATTGAGATTGGATCGATTAAGCTGCAGATGGATCGACTCAGTCTTAGTCTGGATCGACTAAGTCTCAAAAAAAATAAAAGATAGAATTTTAAAAATCTGTGGTACGGTACACAGGTTAGTCGACTAAATCTCAGGTTAGTCAACTTAGTCTGAGATTGAGTCGACTCAGTTGTGTGGGCAGAGTATAATAGATTTTTTATTTGTATCTAGGATTAGATTTTGATCCCAAGATCTTAAAGCTTGGTTTGATAGATCTTAAGGGGACTAACTCAGAGATTGGATTGGGATTAAGTCCAAGGGATGAGAGCATGTGAGACATGAATGTATATAAACTCAGTGAGTGCTTTCATATATTGGGTTCAGCCAGGAGAGTTTTTTGATTGGGCCTATTAGCTATGTATATATATATATAGGATGTATTAGGGTTTCAAGAAGATTGAGATGAATGGAATGAATTGATCTTTTTTCCTAATTCTCTCCCTATCTAGTTTCAATGCCAAACCCTAGCCATCTTCTTTGTTCTTCTTTGTCTACTGGATTAACATCCAGATTTCACGTGAGGCAATCCTTATCTGGTGCGGGAGTTGTATCAAAGGTTTCTCAATAAGTGGTATCAGAGCTTGATTGCGTGAAGGAAAGAAGGAAGATGCCAAAGATTAAGGTTTAGCTCTGTTTTCTACAGCGCCCAGGTTTGCCATATTTTTTTCTTATTACTTCCTTGGTTGTGGTGATCTCCTGAGTTAGATGGAGGTTTTTTTGATCTAAGGAAGGTAGAAGGAGATCTGTTTTAGATTTGATCTCATTTTTGGGGTTGTGTGGTATGGTATTACAGAAGGGTGTCTAGGGCTAGTTGTTTGCTTGAATGGTGGAATGGCTTCAAGTGGATTTAAGATGGATTTTGAGAAGTTTGATGGCAAAAAAAATTTCACCTTATGGCAGCAGTGGGTGAAGGACTTATTGATGCAGCAACGGATCTATAAGATCTTGGTAAGAGAGAAACTAGAAAAGACTAGCACTAAGGATTGAGAGGAGCAGAAGGAGATTGCCTTTAGCACGATCAGGATGTGTCTGGTGGATCAGGTTCTACCAAAGGTCAGCACAGAGACCATGGTGAAAGGTCTTTGGGAGAAGCTAGAGAAGATGTACATGGGCAAAAATATGACGAACAAGCTCTGACTGAAGAAGCAGTTGTACAGCTTGCGGATGTCCAAGAGAGGCGATCTAGTTAGTCACATTCAGAGGTTTAATTAGGTGTGTTCTGATTTGATGAATATGGATGTGAAGATCGATAAGGAAGATTAGGTCTTGTTGTTGTTATGCTCACTCTCATTGACGTATGATGGTCTGATCACAACCTTGGTACACGGCAAGGAGTCCTTAGAGTATGAAGAGGTTTGGGTGCCCTGAGGTCGAACAAGCAGTGGGAGAAGATCTGCACGGGTGGCTCTACTATGGAGGCACTTGCTATTCATAAGAGGCAAGGGAGACCAGGGAAAGAGGTAAATCCTAGGGCAGACTGGAGAAAGTCTTGAAGTGTTACAGGTGCCACAATACTAGACACTTCAAGAAGGATTGTTCACTTCAGAAGAAGGGCAAGGGAGGAGAAGAGAGGGATTCTATTGGTACAGTCGCTGAAGGTGAAGAGTCAGATGAGTTCTTGATAGTTTTAGAAGAGCCTGCGGTGTGCAGTGTATCCGAGACAGCTTCGAAGGGGTATGCGGAGGGTCCGAAATGGCAGCGATGGAGTTCGAGATGCAGCCAAGACACAGGCGGCTACATGAAGTGGGGCAGATGCAGCTGGGACATAGATAACTACGGACCACAGGACAGGCACAACCGGGATACAGACGGTTGTGGGCTGCAGCACAGACATGATCGGAGATAGGTGGTTGTGGAGCTACAGCATAGACACAGTCGGAGACAGAGGCAGTAATGGTCTGCGGCACAGGCACAGCAGGAGATAGGTAGCTAGGAGCCATGGCATGGGCACAACTAGATACAGGTGGCTATGGGACATATGCACAGCTGGACTATACACAGTTGCAAGATTTCTTAAAGGGAAAGGCTACAGTTGGCTTTCAGGAAGGTTCAGTCCTTTGCAGGGGCTCATGGAGGACTGATGATTCAGGTGGAGTATTGTCCAGAGATGTCTCTATTAGTGTAGGTAGCATCAAGAGAGCCTTAGATCCAGGAGGAGGTTGTGTAGTACTGAAATCAAGGAGGATACCTTGATAGACATAGGCTTTAAATTTTTTTGTGGTGGAGGCATGCAGGTGCAGCATCGATGCATGGGGCATGGTGCGCAGGAGGTCCACTATGATGGTAGATGGTATCCAGTGGATGCGGATGCATCAGATGCATGAGCATGGAGTACTAGAGGGCATCATCAAAACTTTTCAGCATGGGCATCGATGCCAAGGAAGTCCCATGACTGAAAAGGAGTTATGGAGTCAGCAAGACACAGGAGGGTGCCAAGAGACAAGCAAGGTTCTTCAGCTTAGGTGGAGATGGTCATCTTCGAGGCCTCAAGGGTTGAAGGGGATGGCATCAGTGTTGGCATTTTCATAAGAAGTTGTCAGAGTGCGCAACGACAGCAGGATCGTGTAGACAGATCATGCAGAGGTTTGTCAAGGCTTGGGGGCACCAAGGTAGAGATTGTTGGCGTATGTGTGGTACTCCCAAGCCTTTGGAGATTGTTGGCGCATGTGTGGTACTCCCAAGCCTTGGGAGACCATGAGAGGAGCTAGGAATTGACTTCGGAAGGTTAGGACCGATTTGGATCCTAGGGCTAGGATAGGAGTGGTCCTAGGGTGCAAGTGGTGCGTAGCTGGCCACAGGCTCGAGATTCAGGCGACGAAGACTTTAAGGGGCATGGTTGGGGCTCCGAATATCTAGAGATACAAGGTAGAGAAAGTAATCAAGCTAGAGATGAAGCTGTGAGAAAAGAAGCAGTTTCAAGAGGTTAGTCAACTCAGACTGAGATTGGATCGATTAAGTTGCAGGTGGATCGACTCAGTCTCAGTCTGGATCGACTAAGTCTCAAAAAAATAAAAGATAGAACTTTAAAAATTTATGGTACAGTATGCAGGTTAGTCAACTCAGTCTAGTCTTAGTCGACTAAATCTCAGATTAGTCGACTTAGTCTAAGACTGAGTCAACTCAGTTGTGCGGGCAGAGCACAACGGATTTTTTGTTTGGATCTAGAATTGGATTTTGATAATAGGATCTTAAAACTTGGTTTGATAGATCTTAAGGGGACTAACTCAGAGATTGGACTGAGATTAAGTCCAAGGGATGAGAGCATGTGAGACATGGATGTATATAGACTCGATGAGTGCTTTCATATATTGGGTTCAGTCAGGAGAGTTTTTTGATCGGGCCTATTAGCTATGTATATATATACATAGGATGTATTAGGGTTTCAAGATGATTGAGATGAATGGAATGAATTGATCTTTTCTTCCTAACTCTCTCTCTCTCTGATTCCAATGGCAAACCCTAGCCATCTTCTCTGTTCTTCTTTGTCTACTGGATCAACATCCAGATTTCATACGAGGCAATCCTCATCTGGTATGGGAGTTGTATCGAAGGTTTCTCAACAATTCTATCATACCATAAGCCAACATTAAGTGTACCTAATAGGTATTCTTTTAACAGCTATTAAGTGAGACTTTTTAGGATAAGATTGACATCTAACACACATGTAAACAATAAATATAATATCGGACCTACTTGCAGTAAGATAAAGTAAAGATTCTATCATGTCTCTATACAGTTTGATATCAACTTTTTTACCCCTTTCATCTTTGTCAAGCTTGCAAGAAGGACTCATAGGTGTGCCAATTGATCTTGAAGTCTCCATTTCAAACTTTTTAAGTATTTTTCTTGTATATTTTGTTTGGTTGATGAAGATTCTCTCTTTATTTTACTTAATCTAGAATCTGAGAAAGAAATTTAGCTCTTCCATCATGCTCATCCGGAACTCGTCCTGCATTAGCTTGACAAACTCTTGACAAAGAGATTTATTAGTAGCATCGAATATAATATCATTTTCATAGATTCATACTACCAATAGATCATCAAATTTTTTCTTTAAGAAGAGTGTCTTACCAATATTTTCCTTAGTAAATTCATTAATTAATAAAATTTTGCTTAATTTTTTATACCATGCAGGTGGAGCTTGTTTTAATCCATATAGAGCTTTATACAATTTACAAACATGATTAGAAAATATATGATTTTCAAAGCTAGGTGGATGTTCAACATACACTTCCTCAGCTATATATCCATTTAAAAAAATACTCTTAATATCCATTTGATATAATTTAAAATTCATAAAACATGCGAATGCAAGTAATAATCTAATTGCTTCCAATTTAGCTATAGGCTAAAAATTTCATCCAAATCAATACCTTCTTCTTGATTGTATCCTTTAACAACTAATCTAGCTTTATTTCTAATAATAATCTCATTTTTATCTAATTTATTTCTAAATATCCATTTGGTTCTAATTACGGGATAGTTATTGGGTCTATCAATTAGGGTCTAAACTTTATTTTTTTCAAATTGATTTAATTCATCTTGCATAGCATCTATCTAACAATGGTCATTTTCAGCTTCTTTAATAGTTTTTGGTTCTATTTGTGAGATAAATGCTAAATAATTATTAATATTTCTTAAAAAAGAGCGAGTTCTTATCTCTTGTGATAGATCATCTATAATTAGATCCTTTGGATTTCCATACGCATACCTCCACTCTTTAGGTAGTTCACTCTTTTTGCTATGAGTGGGTTCTTCATTCTTCTTTTCTTCATTCTTTGCTTCTTTCTTGGCATTTTGAGTTGTAGGTTCTTTGAGGATGAGCTTTTCAATTTCTTTATCAATTATTCCTACATCATAATCAGCAAAATCTTTCTTTGTAGAAGATTGATCATTAGTTTTATCAAACACTACATGTATAGATTCTTCAACAATAAATTTCTTTTTATTGAAGACTCTATAAGCCTTGCTAGATGATGAGTATCTTAGGAAGATACTCTCATCTGATTTGGCATCAAATTTTTTAAGATTATCTCTCTCATTATTAAGTATAAAATATTTTCATCTAAAAATATGAAAGAAACTAATATTAGATTTTCTATTTTTTTAAAGTTCATAAGGGATTTTCTTCAATATAGGTCGAATTAATACTCTGTTTAAAACATAACATGCTGTGTTGATAGCTTCAGCCTAAAAATATTTTGGGAGATGGCTTTCACACAACATAGTTCGGACCATTTCTTCTAGGATTCTATTCTTCCTTTCAACAATCCCATTTTGCTGAGGTATTCTAGGTACAAAAAAATTATGTTTAATTCCTATTTCATTGCAAAAACTTTTAAAATGTTGATTTTCAAATATGTTCCATGGTCACTTCTAATGCAAATGATTGTTAATTTTTTTTCATTTGTGACCTTTCTATAGAACTTGGAGAATGTTGAAAAGACTTTATCTTTTTGAGTCAAAAATAATATCCAAGTGAATCTAGAAAAATCATTTACAATTGCAAGTCTGTATCTTTTTCCTCCTAAGCTTGTGGTTCTAGTTAGTCTAAATAAGTCCATGTGAAGTAGCTCAAGAGATCTTGAAGTTGAAACTATATTCTTAGATTTAAAATAATTTCTAGTTTATTTTTCAAATTAGCATGCATCACAAATCTTATCTTTTTCAAAATCAAATTTTGGTAAATCTTTAACAAGATCTTTTTTGATTAATTTTGAAATTAAATTCATACTAGCATGTCCTAGTCTATGATGCCATAACCAGCTGGTTTCATTAATCTGAGCATTCATTGTCATTAGACATTTGCCATACTTTATGGAATGATCATCTAAATCAACCATATACACATTTTCATGCCTATATCTAATAAGAATAATTTCATTATTAATGGGACTAGACATTATGCACATCAAAGATTCAAAAACTACCTTGAATCCTTTATCACAAAGCTAACTTATACTTAAAAAATTATATTTTAATCCATCTACTAAGAGAATATTTTCTATGTAAGTGGAAGGGGTGATACATATTTTATCAATTTCAACAATATATCCTTTACCGTTGTCGCCAAAGGTCACCACTCGTCCTTCCTTAGCTTCTAGGGTGACAAACTTTGATCTATCACTGAACATATATCTTGAGCAGCCGCTATCTGAGTATCACATTCCTTTCTTTCCTTTAGCTGCAAGACATACTTGCAAACATAAATCAAGTAACTGATTTAGGTACCCAAGTCATCTTAGGTCCTTTAGAGTTAGTAGACATGGTTCCTTTGGAAACCTAAATTATTTTAAATTTGTGTCATTTTTTAGCTTTCTGAAATCATAGTTATAGGCTTTGTGTCCTTCTTTACCACAGTAAAAATATGTTATGTTTTGAGATGTAGTGGCTGATTCTTTTACAAAGAAGTTCTTTAGAAATTTTTGCTTCTTTTGAGGTTTAAAACTAAGGCTTGCTTTGTTAAAGACAGCTCATTGATCATTTAATCTTTTAGAATTATAAGTAAATTTTTTAACTATTGGCTTATATTTTTCAACTTCTTTTCTTAGGTTCTGAATTTCTATAATGACAGCTTCTTTTTCTTTCAAGATTTCTTTTTTTTCTTTTATCAAGGCTTGGTTTGAAGATTTGAGACTATTGTTTTTCATAGAAAATTTTTTAAGTTCATTAATTAAGTCATGAAATGCCTCTTGTAACTCTTCAAAAGTAAATTTAGATTGAGTTTTAGAATTTACCACTTTTTCTTCTTGTGCCATGAGACAAAGGTTCACCTCTTCTTGAGCCTCTTCCTCTGAACTAGACTCATCACTATCACTCTAAGTTGCAATCATCGCCTTCTTCTTGGTCTTTTTGGAGGATCCCTTTAGTAGAGGGCAGTCTATCTTGAAGTGTCCCAATTTCTTACATTCAAAATATGTACGTAGCTTCTTCTCTTTATCTTTATCTTTTTCTTTGCTTTGCTCACCCTTAGAGAATTGTTTCCTCTTATAATTTGGCCTCTTCTTTCTCATGAAGCATCTAAATTTTTTGATTATGAGGGCTAACTCATCATCTTCATCTTCATCCTCCGTATCCTCTCTTTCTTCCTCTATTTTGGCTGCTGACTTGAGGGCTATTATCTTCTTCTTCTTGGTGTCTTCCTCTATGTTTTGCTTCATTGTTAGCTCATGTGTCATAAGGGAACCAAGGAGCTCCTCAAGTGACAAGGTGTTGAGATCCTTTGTTTCTTGTATTGGCATCACCTTTACCTCCCAAGCCTGAAGAAGAGATCTAAGAATTTTTCTCACAAGTTCATTGTTAGTGTAAGATTTGCTAAGCTTTTGAGACCATTAATTATATCAATAAGATGGGTATACATCTCAGTTATGGATTTAGATTGCCCCATTTTAAACAATTCATACTTATGTACTAACATGTTAATTTTGGATTTTTTTACTTGATTTGTACTCTCATGGGTAATCTCAAGCCTATCCCATATTTTTTTGGCAGAAATATAGGTAGAAATCTGATTGAATTTATTGGCATCAAGTGAGTAATAAAGCATATTCATTGCTTTAGCATTCAATTGAGTCATTTTCTTATTAATATCATTCCAATCTTTTTCTGACTTTTGGAACAGCATTGCCATCAATGATGACAATGGGTGTGTGTGGTCCATTGATTATGATACTCCGTAAGTCATAATAAAGTACTTGAATGAATATGCGCATGTGTGTTTTCCAAAGTGTGTAATTTGAACCATTACTAAGGGTGGTCTATTTGTTGACTGTGCTTCGGCAGGAGAGACATTCAATTGGGTTATCATTTTGATCTTTCCTCTTGATCACAAGACAAACAAGTGAATGAAAGAACCTGCTCTGATACCACTTGTTGTCCAGAGACACAACCCAATAGGGGATGGGTGAATTGGGTTTTTAAAATTCTTTTGGGGAAATAAACAAGCATGTGCACTATATGAGTGTATCCAATGAGAACAATGAGTTGGTATATTAAAATGTAAATGCAAAAAAGTAAGCAAACAAAGTCACATACATAAACAGAAAATTTTATCATGGTTCAGTGTCAACCCAACACCTACGTCTATTCTTCAAGAAGTCCCCTTGAGAATTTCACAATGATCACTAAGATTAT
>NC_025993.2:102558897-102568897 GCF_000442705.2 Elaeis guineensis | reverse complement strand
CGGCTCCCATAGGAGTCCAGGCGTAGCCTTCCTGTAGTTGGACTCAGAGACGAAGTCCAGCTCCCGTAGGAGTCCGGACGAAGTCTTCCTACTGCTGAAGTTGGGGACGGAGTTCGGCTCCCATAGGAGTTCGGGCGTAGCCTTCCTGTAGTTGGAGTCAGAGATGAAATCCGGCTCCCGTAGGAGTCCGGACGAAGTCTTCCTGCTGCTGAAGGTCGTACGCCGGTAGAATTCCCGAGGGGTCACTCCTGACACGAACTTCGGCTGGGGGGGTTTTACACCCAACACGAGTCCCCCTACTTTCGAGTTTGAGTTTTGATCGAAGGAAGTACAGAAAATTTTCACAACCGAAGTCGCTTCCTTGAATTCTGCACACGACCGCCCTCGAAAATCTTGACATTTAATGCGCGCTTGCTGGAGCCTTTTTCTGATTAGGGCGATCTGAAGAGTCCTTTCAAAACTCCCACCAGGGCATAATCCTAAGCATCACGCCATAATGATCTGCAAACGGTCAGCCCTATGCTGCGGTGAGTGGGACACGTGGCGGGCACTGGTTGACCTAGGGATATCTGCCACCATAACTGCGCCAGGCCCCGTTGCCTATTTAAGCTCCCGCCTTTCCTCCAGGGGCTTCACTTCGCCTGAGGGTCGACACCTTTCTTCTACCTGAGAGTTTAGCCACTCAGCCACTCAGTCGGTGCCCTTTTCGACTCCGAGCGCCCTTCGCACCAGTCTTTGCCATCCCCGCCGGCTCCCCGCCATCTTCAGTCCCCCGAGGCCTCTCCGAGGGGTTCTCTTCGCCGGGGCCCCCACCCCAGAGGCCAACCTCGAGAGGATGCCACGGACCAAGAGGAGTGTGAGGAGGAAAACAGCGGCCTGCGAGTTCTCCAGCTGTCAAACTGTCACTGAGGGTTCCCGTCACCTTAAAGGGGGCTCAAGGGAGAATTCCTTCAACAACAGGGGTTTAATAACGGGGACAACTGGTGAGGGCATTCCGTCCAAGAAATTTGGAGTAGCTGAATGGGGCGACAACGGTCAGGGGGGCAGAGTTGTCGTCACAAGCTGTGGCAGGATTCTTGACGTCGTCGGGGCCGAGGGACCAGAAGCGGTCGGCACCGACGGTGGGGTAGTAGAACTTGTGACGGGGATGGTGGAAGTAGCGCATGCTGACCTTGCCGGAGTACTTAGGACGGTGGTTGTCATGGAGCACACGGTGGTGGCGCATGCCTCCGACGCCATCGCGGCCTCCGGGGTACCTTCGGTTCTTCTTGATGCAGGTCGTCGTCACCGCTGCCGTTGCCTTCGTTGCCCCCTGAATTCTATCCCATCCTTTTCCCCCTAGGGTTGGGGTTTCGGCGAAGGAGTGGAACAAGGCGTGGGACGAGAGCCGAGAGGTTTATCATACGCATTGGAAAATACCGCTAAGAAGGACGGAATCGGGAAGAGAAGTCGACAGCTTGAAGTGGTCTCCGGTGTATTCCTTTCGAGTTTTGTAGTAATATCTTCTTTTTCCGGCCCTCCGGGTCTTGTAACGTACAACTTGTTAATTGAAAAATGAGAAGGAGATTTTGTTACTTCGTCCGCACTTTGCATCAAATTACTGCTTGCCGAACTTCTTTTTTTTACTATTGTTATTGTTGTATTCCCTTCTTTCTCTTTCTCTTTTTTTTTTTTTTGACGTTGTCCGGAGGTTACTGGTTGTTGCCACGTCGGCTCGCCTTTCCAGTTATCCTTCTTCTTCAGCCTTAATGGCTCTATAATGCATAGTTAATAAATAATATGAGAAGCGAATTTTCTGCTACCTCTTTTCCTCATGTGTTGAATTATCGCTTGCCAAGCTTCTTTCAGCCTTTGCGTCGTTCGGAGGTACCCGATTGCCATTGCATCGACCCATCCTTTCATCCATGGCCGCAAATTTGCCGGGGCCGCTCGGGTTTGGCGCCCCCCATCAGGGCTCGAGCCCGGTGGTCTGAGCTTCTCGTCACCTTAAGGAAGTCATTTTATCTCGGACTTGCATTGAGAGAAAGCTGGGGTTCTTGATAAGAACCCCAATCCCTGCTGAGATGGGATTCTCTGCATCTTTGATGCTGTTTATTTTCCATTCGTCGCTGACATAGTCTATCGCTTTCCTTTTTAACTCCTCTCCCCTTTCCCCTTTTTTTTTTTTGAGTGGATTTTTCCCTCTGCTCTTGGTGGGGTTGTGGGAGTCTGGCTCCCGTAAGAGTCCGGGCAGAGTCTTTCTGCGACCAGAGTTGGGGATGAGGTCCGGCTCCCGTAGGAGTCCGGGCAGAGTCTACCTGCAATTGGAGTTGGAGACGAGGTCCGGCTCCCGTAGGAGTCCGGCAGAGTCTACCTGCAATTGGAGTTGGGGGCGAAGTTCGGCTCCCGTAGGAGTCCGGGCAGAGTCTTCTTGCGGTTGAAGTCGGGGATGAAGTCCGGCTCCCATAGGAGTCCGGATGAAGTTTACCAGCAGTCGAAGTCGGAGATGAAGTCTGGCTCCTGTAGGAGTCCGGACGAAATCTTCCTGCAGTTAAAGTCGAGGGCGAAGTCCGGCTCCCGTAGGAGTTCGGATGAAGTCTTCTTGCGAAGGGGTCGCTGGGAAGGTCTCTTTTTTCCCATCTGGTCTTGAATGACCAGATCTTAATTGATGTCGGGGCAAGGTTCTTCTCCTATTTCTGTCGTAACAGGTTTCAGCTCTGGTTAGGACGAGGTTCTTCTCCTGTCCCTAACGCGGCTGTAGGGGCACATATAGATGCTGCTGGGCCTTTCCCTCCATCCGCTCTAGGTGTAACCGGGCCTTCGACTTTGCTCATGTTAGGATGAGGTTCTCTTCCTGTTCCTAACATGACTGTGGGGGCACATCTGGGCGTTGCAGGGCCTCTCCCCCCATCTGGTCTAAAGAGAACCGGACCTTCGACTTTGCTCAAGTTAGGGCGAGGTTCTCCTCCTGTCCCTAACAGAGCTGTGGGGGTACATATGGGCGTTGCAGGGCCTCTCCCCCCATCGATCTAAAGAGAATCGGGCCTTCGACTTTGCTCAAGTTAGGACGAGGTTCTCCTCCTATCCCTAACAGGGCTGTGGGGGCACATATGGACGTTGCAGGGCCTCTCCCCCCATTCGGTCTAAAGAGAATCGGGCCTTCGACTTTGCTCAAATTAGGACGAGGTTCTCCTCCTGTCCCTAACAGGGCTGTGGGGGTACATATGGGCATTGCAGGGCCTCTCCCCCCATCCGGTCTAAAGAGAACCGGGCCTTCGACTTTGTTGAGATGAAGTTTCCCTCCCGCTTCCGATACGATTTGTTTTGACTGTCCTATCGATATAGGCTTGTGCCAAGAGAGGGGACATGTAGATATGCAACTTTTATTTAAAATAAAGTTATCGGTAATACATTCATAGGTTTTTCGAGCTCCATGATCGCGGGAGGTCTGCTCCTTCGAGCTCCTTGAGGTAATAAGTTTCTGGTCGGACTACTTCTTTGACTTCATACGGACCTTCCCAGTTTGGGGCGAGCTTCCCTCGATCCTGAGGTTGCGAGACAGCGGCTCATCGAAGTACTAGATCTCCTGCTCTAAAGACTTTATTCTTGATCCGAGAATTGTAATAGCGGGTGACTTTCTGTCTGTAGGCTGCCATCCGAACTTGAGCTACCTCCCGCTTTTCTTCCAGTAAGTTGAGGTTGGCTTTAAGACATTGCGAATTGTGATGTTCGTTGAATGCCACGACTCGCGCCGATGGGAGTTTAAGCTCAATTGGGATAACAGCCTCCGTTCCGAAGGTTAAAGCAAAGGGGGTCTCCCCCATGGGCAGTCTTTGGGTAGTTTGATACGTCCACAGCACACGGTAAAGTTCGTCCGCCCAAGTTCCCTTCGCCTTTTCGAGCCTTGTCTTGATCCCTTGTAGCAGGGTTCTATTGGTCACTTCAGCTTCGCCATTCGCCTGAGGATGGGCCACTGATGTGAAGTTGTGGGAGATGTTTAGATCTTCACAGAATTCGACGAATCTTGCTCCCGCGAACTGCCGTCCGTTATCAGTGATTAGGGTTCTTGGTAGATCGAACCTGCAAACGATTGACTTCCAGACGAAATCTTGCACTTTAGCTTCTGTGATTTTCGCCAGTGGTTCGGCTTCGACCCACTTGGTGAAGTAGTCAATCGCTACCAGGAGGAACTTCCTCTGCCCCGATGCCACTGGAAAGGGTCCAAGGATGTCCATCCCCCATTGCGCAAAAGGCCATGGGGCACTCAAGGGTGTAAGCTCGGTGGCGGGCTGTCTCTGGATGTTGGCATATCTCTGACATCGGTCACACTTTCTGACGTATTCAATCGAGTCATGATGCATCGTCGGCCAGTAATATCCTTGGTGGAGCAACTTGTGGGATAAAGATCTAGCCCCCAGATGGCTTCCGCAGATTTCTTCATGCACCTCCCACAAGGCGTAGTCAGCTTCCGAAGGTCGGAGATATTTTAAAAGGGGCAAAGAGTATGATCTCTTGTACAACTTGCCCTCATAAAGGGTGTATCGGGAGGCTTGATTTCTGAGCTTCCGAGCTTCTTTTGCATCCTGGGGGAGAATCCCGTCTCTGAGATATGTTATCAGTGGGTCGATCCAGCTGGGCTCGTGGTCGATTTTCATCACAGACAGCGATTCTTCCGTACCCGGGCACTTTAGAACTTCAAAGAGAACACCCTTGGGCAATTCGGCCAGAGCCAGCGTTGCCAGCTTGGAGAGAAGGTCGGCCTTGGTATTTTCCATCCTCAAAATCTACCTGATGTTGAAGCTACTGAAGGCGGGGACGAGCTCCTTTACCTTTTCAAGATACTTAGCCATGATGTCCTCCCGTGCTTCGTAGTTTCCGTTGACTTATCCCATTACTAGTTGGGAGTCGCTGTGGACCTGGAGTCGATCTACTCCCAGCTCTTTGGCGATCTTCAGTCCTGCGATCAGAGCTTTATATTCTGCTTCATTGTTTGTTGCGGGGAATTCGAAGCGCAGAGCGTACTCTACGATGATTCCCTCTGGACTGATCAAGATCAGGCCCGCGCCTGCGCCTGACATGTTGGAAGACCCGTTCATGTAGAGGGCCCAAAAGCAACCAGAGGGATCTGTGTCTTCTTTGGGGGAGTTCGGTCGAGACTCTAGGCCATCAATTTCACCTTGTTCAGGTTTGGCCTCCTCTGGGATAGTACACTCTACTATGAAATCTGTCAATATCTAGACCTTCAATGCTAGCCTGGGTCGATAGTTGATGTCGAATTCTGTAAGCTTGATCGCCCATTTTGCCATCCTCCCGGAGGCATCCGCCCGGTGTAGAATCGCCTTGATCGGTTGGTCGGTGAGCAGCGTTACGGTGTGCCCTTGAAAATAGGGTCGGAGCCTCCAGGCTGCAATCAACAGGGCGTAAGTCAGTTTTTCTAATTTAGTATACCTGATCTCGGTATCTCTCAACGTGCGACTGACGTAGTAGATCGACCGTTGGACTTTTGCTTCTTCCTTGACAAGGACTGCCGCGAGAGCCATAGGAGAGACCGCCAGGTATAAAAATAGTTCCTCTCTAGGCTCTGGCTTCGCCAACAACGGAGGTGAGCTGAGGTAGCTTCTTAGTTCTTTGAATGCCTGTTGGCACTCAGGGGTCCAACAGAAGTTCTTCGGCCGCTTGAGGGTTTGAAAGAAGGGTAAGCACCATTCGGCCGACCTCGCGATGAAGCGATTCAGGGCTGTTACCCTCCCTGTAAGGTGCTGAACCTCTTTTATCGACTTCGGGGCGGCCATCTCCTGAATGGCGCGAATTTTCTTCGGATTGGCTTCAATTCCATGCCCCGATACCATGAAGCCCAGGAACTTTTTTGAGGTCACTCCGAAAGCACATTTAGTCGGGTTCAGCTTCATCTTATATTTTTGGAGGGCGCCGAAGGTCTCCTCGAGGTCGGCGATGTGGTTCATGGAAGATTTGCTTTTCACGAGCATGTCATCCACGTAGACCTCCATGTTGTGACCGATCTGCTCCTTGAAGATTTTGTTTACCAACTGCTGATAGGTCGCACTTGTATTTTTGAGGCCGAATGGCATGACCCTGTAACAGTAAAGGCCACGGTTAGTAATGAAAGCAGTCTTTTCTTCATCTTCCGACGCCATCCTGATTTGATTATAGCCGGAGGAGACATCCATAAAGGTGAGAAGCTCATGGCCTGAGGTCGCATCCACCAGTTGATCAATTCTGGACAGAGGGTAGCTGTCTTTTGGGCAGGCTTTATTCAGCCTTTTGAAGTCTATGCACATCCTCCACTTGCCGTTTGCCTTTTTGACTAGGACAACGTTGGAAATCCAGTCAGGATAATTGACTTTCCTAATGAATCTGGCTTTCAGGAGTTTGTCCACTTCCTCGGCTATCGCTTTCTGTCTCTCTGGTGCATGACCTCAGATTTTCTCTTTCGTCGGTCGATGCTTGGGATCGACGGCCAGGCAGTGCTCCATGACTTCCGAGTCAATCCCCGGCATGTCTGCTAGAACCCAAGCGAAAATGTCCGCATTCTTTCACAGAAAATCGATGAGATGCATCCGCACCTCTTCCCCTAGGTTGGAGCCGATCTTCACCACATGCTCTGCATTTCCGTTGTTCAAAGGGATCGAAACCAGATCTTCGATTGGGCCGCCCCTCTCCTTAGTGAGGTCGTCGCGGGCATCCAGCCCATCAACTGGACAGGGGTCGGATTGGTCGCTTCTTTGCAAGGCTATGTTGTAGCAGTGTCTGGCCAGGGCTTGGTCTCATCTGACCTCTTCGATCTCCTAGTTGGTAAAAAATTTCAACTTCAAATGGTAGGTTGACATGACGGCTCGGAGAGCATTGAGGCCAGGTCGGTCGAGAATCGCGTTGTAGGCCGACGGCGCCTTCACCACCAGAAAATTCACCAGAGCCCTGGATTGTCTTGGATATCGATCCGCAGCTACAGTCAAAGTTATCACTCCCTCCACCGGGACAGCATCGCCGGTAAACCCTACTAGAGGGGAGCTAATCGACCTCAAATGGCCGTCAAGGATGGACATTCTTGAGAAGGCATCGTAGAACAAAATATCGGCCGAACTTTCATTATCGACAAGAATGCGGCGGATGTCGTAATTAGCTATATTCAAGGAAACTACAACCGCGTCGTTATGAGAAAATTGAACCCCCTGAGCATCTTCTTCGGTGAAAGTTATGGATTCTTCGATCTTTTGCCGCTTGAGAAGTCCGGCCAATACGTCGGTCGCTCCCTGCCGGGATTCTTCCGAGATGCTGTTGGCGAAATCCGTCGGAGGCCAATTGTCCGACCGCTCCATGCCGGTGGCCGTTGCCGGAGGATGTGGGGCCTGGGAAACTGGAGGTGAGGTCGGAGCCTGAGATCTGGCCACGGAGGCCGTGAGTCACCGTGTGGATGCTTCGCGAGAAGGCATCGGGCGAGGATCTAGTGGGGGAAGGAGGAGAAGATGCCGGAAAAGGTGATCGGAGGCGGTCCCATTGAGCGCTCCTTTAAGAACAAGGGTACTGCGAAGACATAGCCCTTCCTCTAGTGCCAATCCTGTTGGTGCAAAAATCTGCCTGCGTCGGAGAAGCTGGAGTCGAGGGAGTCGCGGTCGCCATCGGGACCTGCAAAAGAAGTCTAAACCGGAGGTGGGGTTGCTCCGGTAAGACTCTCCGACACTCAAGTCAGTTCTCTGCCTCAACAAGAATGGAGTGCTCGAACGAAAATTTTAGCAGAGTTTTGGGATAGAATTTTGAGCTTAGAGAATAACGTATCTGAGGTCCCCCTTTTATAGATGGGGGGAGCAAAGGATTGATAGCGACTGTTTATGATCGCCTCATCGTGGGCCGTATGGGGTCAGGAGGAATTTATCATGAAGAGTAATGGGGTGGAGTCGTGGCTGTCACCATGGCTCGCCACGTGGAACCAGTTGCAGGAAGTGGAGCGGCGTCCGTTGTCGTGACTCGCCAGGGAGTGGTGGAACTGCACAGGATCTGTCGCAGGAAGTGGAGCAGAATCGTGGTCGTTACCGTGGCCTGCTAGGGAGTGATGGAGCCGTGTAGGATCCATCGCAGGGAGTGGAGCAGAGTCGTGGCCGTTACTGCGGCCTGCCAGGGAGTGATGGAGCCACGTAGGATCCGCCGCAGGGAGTGGAGCAGAGTCGTGGCCGTTACTGTGGCCTGTCGGAGGGTCCAGACTTGTCGGCCGAAGTTCGGTTGGAGTCTGATTTCTGCAGAAGCTCGGATGGGGATCGTTTGTCGAGGAATCTCTATCGAGGCTTCCAGCAGGAGTTCAGGGTGGAAGTCCAGCTCCCGTGGGAGCTCGGACAAAGCCTACCTGTAGCTGAAGCCGGAGGCAAAGTCTGGCTCCCGTAGGAGCTCGGATGAAGTTTTCCTACAGTCAAAGTTGGAGACGGAGTCTGGCTCCCATAGGAGTCCGGACGAAGCCTACCTGTGATTGAAATTATGGGCGGAGTCCGGCTCCCGTAGGAGTCCAGACGAGGTCTGCCTGTAGTTGGAGTCGGAGATGAAGTCCGGCTTCCGTAGGAGTCTGGATGAAGTCTTCCTGCTGCTGAAGTTGGAGACGGAGTTTGGCTCCCGTAGGAGTCCGGGCGTAGCCTTCCTGTAGTTGGAGTCGGAGATGAAGTCCGGCTCCCGTAGGAGTCCGGACGAAGTCTTTCTGCTGCTGAAGGTCGGACGCTGGAGTCCGGCTCCCGTAGGAGTTCGGGCGTAGCCTTCCTGTAGTTGGAGTCGGAGATGAAGTCCGGCTCCCGTAGGAGTCCGGACGAAGTCTTCCTGCTGCTGAAGTTGGGGACGGAGTTCGGCTCCCGTAGGAGTCCGGGCATAGCCTTGGAGTCGGAGATGAAGTCCAGCTCCCGTAGGAGTTCGGATGAAGTCTTCCTGCTGCTGAAGTTGGGGACGGAGTTCGGCTCCCGTAGGAGTCCGGGCGTAGCCTTGGAGTCGGAGATGAAGTTCGGCTCCCGTAGGAGTCCGGACGAAGTCTTCCTGCTGCTGAAGTTGGGGACGGAGTTCGGCTCCCGTAGGAGTCCGAGCGTAGCCTTCCTGTAGTTGGAGTTGAAGATGAAGTCCGGCTCCCGTAGGAGTCCGGATGAAGTCTTCCTGCTGCTAAAGTTGGGGACGGAGTTCGGCTCCCGTAGGAGTCCGAGCGTAGCCTTCCTGTAGTTGGAGTCGGAGATGAAATTCGGCTCCCGTAGGAGTCCGGATGAAGTCTTCCTGCTGCTAAAGGTCGTACGCCGGTAGAATTCCCGAGGGGTCACTCCTGACACGAACTTCGACTGGGGGGGTTTTACACCCAACACAAAGTATTTGAGGGAGTTACTAATGATTTTGGCTTGAAAAAAGATTTATTGTATTTCAGAGGTAAAATCGTAATTTTATCAAGTTCTGATTCGGAAGCCTCAAGAGCAAGAGTAGAAGATTTGTAATCTATTGGAGAAAATTTTAATATTTTTGGATATGTATTTTGAAAGAAAATCATGTTTATATATTTGAGTCGACCTCATGAATCGACTCATGGTAAAAGGGGCTGAACGGCACGCTGAATTTTTTGGCTGGCACATTCTGTGAGTCGACCTCATGAGTCGACCCCATGAGTCGACCCTATGAGTCGACCTCTGCTGCTGTGTAGGTCAAAATTATAGAACAGTCATTTTCTATTCTGTGCCACAGAAGTCAACCCCATGAGTCGACTCATGAGCATGAGTCGACCCTATGAGTCGACCCCTGCGACGGAAAAACTTCGCAATAGCTAATTTTCAGCTCATTTTGGTCATATTTAATGCCCATTTAATATGCTCTAATGGCTCTATTTCAGCCCAGATTACTCTCCACCATCATTTGAAGTCATAAAAGGCACTTAAAGAAGGGAATCAATAAGGTTTTAAAAAGGTTCTTCAAGCATTCACTTCAACCCTAAGCAAGAGTCCTCTTGAAGTTAAAGAAGCTTTTATTTCAAGTTCACCAACCCCGCAAGAGCTCATTC